>NW_026943825.1:11974007-11981507 GCF_035594765.1 Anolis carolinensis | reverse complement strand
CCGAGCCCCGATTCGGCTCACCCGCCTCGACGGAACGGATGTTCCTGTGCCAAGCGCATGCTCCGCTGGTGGCATTAATTGACGCCTGCGTTTAATTACGGCGCATTTGGGCACAAACGAGGCGCCAAACGGGAGAGGAAAGGACGGGGAAATTGGAAGGCCGGGTGCCAAAGAAGGCAAGGGCAGGGCGCACTGTCACTGTCGTCCCCTTTGCCACAGGGACCCAGCCATAGCTACAAAGAAGCCATACGTATGGAGCTATAGGTATGAAGATGCCATAGGTATGGAGCCATGGGTACAAAGAAGCCATAGGTACTAAGAAACCATGAGTATGGAGCCATAGGTACAGAGCCATAGATACAAAGAACCCATAGGCATGATAAAGACATAAGTACGGAGCCAGAGATATGAAGAAGCCATAGGTATGAAGCCATAAGTATGAAGAAGCCATACGTATGGAGCTATAGGTATGAAGACGCCATAGGTACGGAGCCATGGGTACAAAGAAGCCATAGGTACTAAGAAGACATAGGTATTGAGCTATAGGTACTGGGGAGTCATAGATACAAAGAAACCATAGGCATGAAGAAGCCGTAAGTACAGAGCCACAGGTATGAAGAAGCCATAGGTATGAAGCCATAGGTATGAAGAAGCCATGCATATGGAGCTATAGGTACGGGGAGCCATAGATACAAAAAACCCATAGGCATGATAAAGACATAAGTACGGAGCCATGGGTACAAAGAAGCTATAGGTACTAAGAAGCCATGAGTATGGAGCCATAGGTACAGAGCCTTAGGTACAGGGGAGCCATAGATACAAAGAACCCATAGGTATAATAAAGGCATAACTACAGAGCCAGAGGTATGAAGAAGCCATGCATATGGAGCTATAGGTATGGAGCCATAGGTACAGGGGAGCCATAGATACAAAGAACCCATAGGCATGATAAAGACATAGGTACAGAGCCATGGGTACAAAGAAGCCATAGGTACTAAGAAGCCATGAGTATGGAGCCATAGGTACAGAGCCATAGGTACGGGGGAGCCATAGATACAAAGAACCCATGGGCATGATAAAGATATAAGTACGGAGCCATAGGTATGAAGAAGCCATAGGTATGAAGCCATAAGTATGAAGAAGCCATGCATATGGAGCCATAGGTATGCGGGAGCCATAGATACAAAGAACCCATAGGCATGATAAAGACATAAGTACGGAGCCAGAGGCATGAAGAAGCCATAGGTATGAAGCCATGGGTACAAAGAAGCCATAGGTACTAAGAAGCCATGAGTATGGAGCCATAATCCAGAGCCATAGGTACGGGGGAGCCATAGATACAAAGAACCCATAGGCATGATAAAGACATAAGTACGGAGCCAGAGATATGAAGAAGCCATAGGTATGAAGCCATAATTATGAAGAAGCCATAAGTATGGAGCTATAGGTATGAAGATGCCATAGGTACGGAGCCATGGGTACAAAGAAGCCATAGGTACTAAGAAACCATGAGTATGGAGCCATAGGTACAGAGCCATAGATACAAAGAACCCATAGGCATGATAAAGACATAAGTACGGAGCCAGAGATATGAAGAAGCCATAGGTATGAAGCCATAAGTATGAAGAAGCCATACGTATGGAGCTATAGGTATGAAGACGCCATAGGTACGGAGCCATGGGTACAAAGAAGCCATAGGTACTAAGAAGACATAGGTATTGAGCTATAGGTACTGGGGAGTCATAGATACAAAGAAACCATAGGCATGAAGAAGCCGTAAGTACAGAGCCACAGGTATGAAGAAGCCATAGGTATGAAGCCATAGGTATGAAGAAGCCATGCATATGGAGCTATAGGTACGGGGAGCCATAGATACAAAAAACCCATAGGCATGATAAAGACATAAGTACGGAGCCATGGGTACAAAGAAGCTATAGGTACTAAGAAGCCATGAGTATGGAGCCATAGGTACAGAGCCTTAGGTACAGGGGAGCCATAGATACAAAGAACCCATAGGTATAATAAAGGCATAACTACAGAGCCAGAGGTATGAAGAAGCCATGCATATGGAGCTATAGGTATGGAGCCATAGGTACAGGGGAGCCATAGATACAAAGAACCCATAGGCATGATAAAGACATAAGTACGGAGCCAAAGGTATGAAGAAGCCATAGATATGAAGCCATAAGTATGAAGAAGCCATGCATATGGAGCTATAGGTACGGGGAGCCATAGATACAAAGAACCCATAGGCATGATAAAGATATAAGTACGGAGCCAGAGGTATGAAGAAGCCATAGATATGAAGCCATAAGTATGAAGAAGCCATGCATATGGAGCTATAGGTATGGAGCCATAGGTACGGGGGAGCCATAGATACAAAGAAACCACAGGCATGAAGAAGCCATAGGTACGGAGCCATGGGTACAAAGAAGCCATAGGTACAGAGCCATAGGTACGAGGGAGCCATAGATACAAAGAACCCATAGGTATAATAAAGACATAGGAACAGAGCCTTAGGTACAGGGGAGCCATAGATACAAAGAACCCATAGGTATAATAAAGGCATAAATACAGAGCCAGAGGTATGAAGAAGCCATAGGTATGAAGCCATAAGTATGAAGAAGCCATGCATATGGAGCTATAGGTATGGAGCCATAGGTACGCGGGAGCCATAGATACAAAGAACCCATAGGCATGATAAAGACATAGGTACAGAGCCATGGGTACAAAGAAGCCATAGGTACTAAGAAGCCATGAGTATGGAGCCATAGGTACAGAGCCATAGGTACGGGGGAGCCATAGATACAAAGAACCCATGGGCATGATAAAGATATAAGTACGGAGCCAGAGGTATGAAGAAGCCATAGGTATGAAGCCATAAGTATGAAGAAGCCATGCATATGGAGCTATAGGTACGGAGCCATAGGTATGCGGGAGCCATAGATACAAAGAACCCATAGGCATGATAAAGACATAAGTACGGAGCCAGAGGCATGAAGAAGCCATAGGTATGAAGCCATGGGTACAAAGAAGCCATAGGTACTAAGAAGCCATGAGTATGGAGCCATAATCCAGAGCCATAGGTACGGGGGAGCCATAGATACAAAGAACCCATAGGCATGATAAAGACATAAGTACGGAGCCAGAGATATGAAGAAGCCATAGGTATGAAGCCATAATTATGAAGAAGCCATAAGTATGGAGCTATAGGTATGAAGATGCCATAGGTACGGAGCCATGGGTACAAAGAAGCCATAGGTACTAAGAAACCATGAGTATGGAGCCATAGGTACAGAGCCATAGATACAAAGAACCCATAGGCATGATAAAGACATAAGTACGGAGCCAGAGATATGAAGAAGCCATAGGTATGAAGCCATAAGTATGAAGAAGCCATACGTATGGAGCTATAGGTATGAAGACGCCATAGGTACGGAGCCATGGGTACAAAGAAGCCATAGGTACTAAGAAGACATAGGTATTGAGCTATAGGTACTGGGGAGTCATAGATACAAAGAAACCATAGGCATGAAGAAGCCGTAAGTACAGAGCCACAGGTATGAAGAAGCCATAGGTATGAAGCCATAGGTATGAAGAAGCCATGCATATGGAGCTATAGGTACGGGGAGCCATAGATACAAAAAACCCATAGGCATGATAAAGACATAAGTACGGAGCCATGGGTACAAAGAAGCTATAGGTACTAAGAAGCCATGAGTATGGAGCCATAGGTACAGAGCCTTAGGTACAGGGGAGCCATAGAAACAAAGAACCCATAGGTATAATAAAGGCATAACTACAGAGCCAGAGGTATGAAGAAGCCATGCATATGGAGCTATAGGTATGGAGCCATAGGTACAGGGGAGCCATAGATACAAAGAACCCATAGGCATGATAAAGACATAAGTACGGAGCCAAAGGTATGAAGAAGCCATAGATATGAAGCCATAAGTATGAAGAAGCCATGCATATGGAGCTATAGGTACGGGGAGCCATAGATACAAAGAACCCATAGGCATGATAAAGATATAAGTACGGAGCCAGAGGTATGAAGAAGCCATAGATATGAAGCCATAAGTATGAAGAAGCCATGCATATGGAGCTATAGGTATGGAGCCATAGGTACGGGGGAGCCATAGATACAAAGAAACCACAGGCATGAAGAAGCCATAGGTACGGAGCCATGGGTACAAAGAAGCCATAGGTACAGAGCCATAGGTACGAGGGAGCCATAGATACAAAGAACCCATAGGTATAATAAAGACATAGGAACAGAGCCTTAGGTACAGGGGAGCCATAGATACAAAGAACCCATAGGTATAATAAAGGCATAAATACAGAGCCAGAGGTATGAAGAAGCCATAGGTATGAAGCCATAAGTATGAAGAAGCCATGCATATGGAGCTATAGGTATGGAGCCATAGGTACGCGGGAGCCATAGATACAAAGAACCCATAGGCATGATAAAGACATAGGTACAGAGCCATGGGTACAAAGAAGCCATAGGTACTAAGAAGCCATGAGTATGGAGCCATAGGTACAGAGCCATAGGTACGGGGGAGCCATAGATACAAAGAACCCATGGGCATGATAAAGATATAAGTACGGAGCCAGAGGTATGAAGAAGCCATAGGTATGAAGCCATAAGTATGAAGAAGCCATGCATATGGAGCTATAGGTACGGAGCCATAGGTATGCGGGAGCCATAGATACAAAGAACCCATAGGCATGATAAAGACATAAGTACGGAGCCAGAGGCATGAAGAAGCCATAGGTATGAAGCCATGGGTACAAAGAAGCCATAGGTACTAAGAAGCCATGAGTATGGAGCCATAATCCAGAGCCATAGGTACGGGGGAGCCATAGATACAAAGAACCCATAGGTATGATAAAGACATAAGTACGGAGCAAGAGGTATGAAGAAGCCATAGGTATGAAGCCATGGGTACAAAGAAGCCATAGGTACTAAGAAGCCATGAGTATGGAGCCATAGGTATAGAGCCATAGGTACGGGAAGCCATAGATACAAAGAACCCATAGGCATGATAAAGACATAAGTACGGAGCCAGAGGTATGAAGAAGTCATACGTATGAAGCCATAAGTATGAAGAAGCCATGCATATGGAGCTATAGGTATGGAGGCATAGGTACAGGGGAGCCATAGATACAAAGTAACTACAGGCATGAAGAAGCCATAAGTACGGAGCCATAGGTACGGGGGAGCCATAGATACAAAGAACCCATAGGCATGATAAAGACATAAGTATGGAGCCAGAGGTATGAAGAAGCCATAGGTATGAAGCCATAAGTATGAAGAAGCCATGCATATGGAGCTATAGGTATGGAGCCATAGGTACGGGGGAGCCATAGATACAAAGAACCCATAGGCATGATAAAGACATAAGTATGGAGCCAGAGGTATGAAGAAGCCATAGGTATGAAGCCATAAGTATGAAGAAGCCATGCATATGGAGCTATAGGTATGGAGCCATAGGTACGGGGGAGCCATAGATACAAAGAACCCATAGGCATGATAAAGACATAAGTACGGAGCCAGAGGTTTGAAGAAGCCATAGGTATGAAGCCATAAGTATGAAGAAGCCATGCATATGGAGCTATAGGTATGGAGCCATAGGTACGGGGGAGCCATAGATACAAAGAACCCATAGGCATGATAAAGACATAAGTACGGAGCCAGAGGTTTGAAGAAGCCATAGGTATGAAGCCATAAGTATGAAGAAGCCATGCATATGGAGCTATAGGTATGGAGCCATAGGTACGGGGGAGCCATAGATACAAGAAACCACAGGTATGAAGAAGCCATAGTATGGAGCCATAGGTATAAAGAAGCCATGCATATGGAGCTATAGGTACGGAGCCATAGGTATGGGGGAGCCATAAGTACAAAGAAACCATGGGTGTGAAGAAGCCATAGGTACGGAGCCATAGGTATGAAGAAGCCATAGGTACAAAGAAGTCATAGGTACAAAGAAGTCATAGCTACAATAAAGTCATAAGTATGGAGCCATAGGTACAAAGAAGCTATAAGTACTAAGAAGACATAGATACGTAGCCATAGGTGAGAAAAAGCCATCGGCACAAACAAGCCATAGGTATGAAGCCATGGGTACAAAGAAGCTGTAGGTACAAAGAAGCCATAGATATGAAGAAGCTATAGGTATGGAGTCATGGGGACAAAGAAGTCATGGGGACAAAGAAGCCAGCGGTATAGAGCCATAGGTACAAAGAAGCCATAGATATGAAGCCATAGGTATGAAGAAGTCATAGGTATGGAGCCATACATATAAAGAAGCCATAAATGCAGAGAAGACATAAATAAGCAGAAGCCATAGGTATGAAGAAGCAAGTACAAAGAAGCCATAGGTATGAAGAAGCAAGTACAAAGAAGCCATAGGTATGAAGAAGCCATAGGTATAGAGCCATAGGTATAAAAAACACATAAATAAGGAGAAGCCATAAGTATGAAGAAGCCATAAGTTCAAAGAAGCCATAGGTATGAAGCCCGAGGTACAAAGATGTCATAGGTATGAAGAAGCCATAGGTATAGAGCCATAGGTATAAAAAACACATAAATAAGGAGAAGCCATAAGTATGAAGAAGCCATAAGTTCAAAGAAGCCATAGGTATGAAGCCCGAGGTACAAAGATGTCATAGGTATGAAGAAGCCATAGGTATAGAGCCATAGGTATAAAAAACACATAAATAAGGAGAAGCCATAAGTATGAAGAAACCATAAGTTCAAAGAAGCCATAGGTATGAAGCCCGAGGTACAAAGATGTCATAGGTATGAAGAAGCCATAGGTATAGAGCCATAGGTATAAAAAACACATAAATAAGGAGAAGCCATAAGTATGAAGAAGCCATAAGTTCAAAGAAGCCATAGGTATGAAGCCCGAGGTACAAAGATGTCATAGGTATGAAGAAGCCATAGGTATAGAGCCATAGGTATAAAAAACACATAAATAAGGAGAAGCCATAAGTATGAAGAAACCATAGGTGCAAAGAAGCCATAGGTACTAAGCAGTAAGTATCAAGCCAAAAGTATTAAATCATAGTATCAAGCCAAGACAATGATACGAAGCCATAGGCAACAAGCCATAGGTACAAATCAGCTGTGGGTATGGAGCTATATTAGCTACAAAGCCATAGGCACGAAGCCATTGTTATGAAGAAGCCATAGGTACAAAGCCACCACCTTGCTTTTTGGGCACACCTTGAAGCTCCAAACTTGGGAGAGTTGGCCAATACCAATATTATTAATAATAATATTCGCTACCAATATTAATAATGTGTTTTCAGGAGTTTCTGATTTTTAACCTGCTTTGATTGAAGTAAAAAATCAGAAACTCCTCAAAGCACAGCAAAGAATCAGTACAAGAAAACCGCACTACAAACTAGAGCTGACAGCTGGCACAACAAACATTGCTTGGAAAGTTCCTTGACAAAATTGAAGGAAAAGCTGATAAGGAGAAGACC
>NW_026943825.1:11894007-11969007 GCF_035594765.1 Anolis carolinensis | reverse complement strand
GAAGCTGGATGAGACCCCAAGGATCATCCAGTCCAGCCAGGAAAACACCACCAAAGCCCTCCCGACAGATGGACATCCAGCCTCCGAAGCTGGATGAGACCCCAAGGATCATCCAGTCCAGCCAGGAAAACACCACCAAAGCCCTCCCGACAGATGGACATCCAGCCTCCGAAGCTGGATGAGACCCCAAGGATCATCCAGTCCAGCCAGGAAGACACCACCAAAGCCCTCCCGACAGATGGACATCCAGCCTCCGAAGCTGGATGAGACCCCAAGGATCATCCAGTCCAGGCAGGAAGACACCACCAAAGCCCTCCCGACAGATGGACATCCAGCCTCCGAAGCTGGATGAGACCCCAAGGATCATCCAGTCCAGCCAGGAAGACACCACCAAAGCCCTCCCGACAGATGGACATCCAGCCTCCGAAGCTGGATGAGACCCCAAGGATCATCCAGTCCAGCCAGGAAGACACCACCAAAGCCCTCCCGACAGATGGACATCCAGCCTCCGAAGCTGGATGAGACCCCAAGGATCATCCAGTCCAGCCAGGAAGACACCACCAAAGCCCTCCCGACAGATGGACATCCAGCCTCCGAAGCTGGATGAGACCCCAAGGATCATCCAGTCCAGCCAGGAAGACACCACCAAAGCCCTCCCGACAGATGGACATCCAGCCTCCGAAGCTGGATGAGACCCCAAGGATCATCCAGTCCAGCCAGGAAGACACCACCAAAGCCCTCCCGACAGATGGACATCCAGCCTCCGAAGCTGGATGAGACCCCAAGGATCATCCAGTCCAGCCAGGAAGACACCACCAAAGCCCTCCCGACAGATGGACATCCAGCCTCCGAAGCTGGATGAGACCCCAAGGATCATCCAGTCCAGCCAGGAAGACACCACCAAAGCCCTCCCGACAGATGGACATCCAGCCTCCGAAGCTGGATGAGACCCCAAGGATCATCCAGTCCAGCCAGGAAGACACCACCAAAGCCCTCCCGACAGATGGACATCCAGCCTCCGAAGCTGGATGAGACCCCAAGGATCATCCAGTCCAGCCAGGAAAACACCACCAAAGCCCTCCCGACAGATGGACATCCAGCCTCCGAAGCTGGATGAGACCCCAAGGATCATCCAGTCCAGGCAGGAAGACACCACCAAAGCCCTCCCGACAGATGGACATCCAGCCTCAGAAGCTGGATGAGACCCCAAGGATCATCCAGTCCAGGCAGGAAGACACCACCAAAGCCCTCCCGACAGATGGACATCCAGCCTCCGAAGCTGGATGAGACCCCAAGGATCATCCAGTCCAGCCAGGAAGACACCACCAAAGCCCTCCCGACAGATGGACATCCAACCTCCGAAGCTGGATGAGACCCCAAGGATCATCCAGTCCAGGCAGGAAGACACCACCAAAGCCCTCCCGACAGATGGACATCCAGCCTCCGAAGCTGGATGAGACCCCAAGGATCATCCAGTCCAGCCAGGAAGACACCACCAAAGCCCTCCCGACAGATGGACATCCAACCTCCGAAGCTGGATGAGACCCCAAGGATCATCCAGTCCAGGCAGGAAGACACCACCAAAGCCCTCCCGACAGATGGACATCCAGCCTCCGAAGCTGGATGAGACCCCAAGGATCATCCAGTCCAGCCAGGAAGACACCACCAAAGCCCTCCCGACAGATGGACATCCAACCTCCGAAGCTGGATGAGACCCCAAGGATCATCCAGTCCAGCCAGGAAGACACCACCAAAGCCCTCCCGACAGATGGACATCCAGCCTCCGAAGCTGGATGAGACCCCAAGGATCATCCAGTCCAGGCAGGAAGACACCACCAAAGCCCTCCCGACAGATGGACATCCAGCCTCCGAAGCTGGATGAGACCCCAAGGATCATCCAGTCCAGCCAGGAAAACACCACCAAAGCCCTCCCGACAGATGGACATCCAGCCTCCGAAGCTGGATGAGACCCCAAGGATCATCCAGTCCAGCCAGGAAAACACCACCAAAGCCCTCCCGACAGATGGCCATCCAGCCTCCGAAGCTGGATGAGACCCCAAGGATCATCCAGTCCAGCAAGGAAGACACCACCAAAGCCCTCCCGACAGATGGCCATCCAACCTCCGAAGCTGGATGAGACCCCAAGGATCATCCAGTCCAGCCAGGAAAACACCACCAAAGCCCTCCCGACAGATGGCCATCCAACCTCCGAAGCTGGATGAGACCCCAAGGATCATCCAGTCCAGCCAGGAAAACACCACCAAAGCCCTCCCGACAGATGGACATCCAGCCTCCGAAGCTGGATGAGACCCCAAGGATCATCCAGTCCAGCCAGGAAGACACCACCAAAGCCCTCCCGACAGATGGCCATCCAACCTCCGAAGCTGGATGAGACCCCAAGGATCATCCAGTCCAGCCAGGAAAACACCACCAAAGCCCTCCCGACAGATGGCCATCCAACCTCCGAAGCTGGATGAGACCCCAAGGATCATCCAGTCCAGCCAGGAAGACACCACCAAAGCCCTCCCGACAGATGGCCATCCAACCTCCGAAGCTGGATGAGACCCCAAGGATCATCCAGTCCAGCCAGGAAGACACCACCAAAGCCCTCCCGACAGATGGACATCCAACCTCCGAAGCTGGATGAGACCCCAAGGATCATCCAGTCCAGCCAGGAAAACACCACCAAAGCCCTCCCGACAGATGGCCATCCAACCTCCGAAGCTGGATGAGACCCCAAGGATCATCCAGTCCAGCCAGGAAGACACCACCAAAGCCCTCCCGACAGATGGACATCCAGCCTCCGAAGCTGGATGAGACCCCAAGGATCATCCAGTCCAGCCAGGAAAACACCACCAAAGCCCTCCCGACAGATGGCCATCCAACCTCCGAAGCTGGATGAGACCCCAAGGATCATCCAGTCCAGCCAGGAAAACACCACCAAAGCCCTCCCGACAGATGGCCATCCAACCTCCGAAGCTGGATGAGACCCCAAGGATCATCCAGTCCAGCCAGGAAGACACCACCAAAGCCCTCCCGACAGATGGCCATCCAACCTCCGAAGCTGGATGAGACCCCAAGGATCATCCAGTCCAGCCAGGAAGACACCACCAAAGCCCTCCCGACAGATGGCCATCCAACCTCCGAAGCTGGATGAGACCCCAAGGATCATCCAGTCCAGCCAGGAAGACACCACCAAAGCCCTCCCGACAGATGGCCATCCAACCTCCGAAGCTGGATGAGACCCCAAGGATCATCCAGTCCAGCCAGGAAGACACCACCAAAGCCCTCCCGACAGATGGCCATCCAACCTCCGAAGCTGGATGAGACCCCAAGGATCATCCAGTCCAGCCAGGAAGACACCACCAAAGCCCTCCCGACAGATGGACATCCAACCTCCGAAGCTGGATGAGACCCCAAGGATCATCCAGTCCAGCCAGGAAGACACCACCAAAGCCCTCCCGACAGATGGCCATCCAACCTCCGAAGCTGGATGAGACCCCAAGGATCATCCAGTCCAGCCAGGAAGACACCACCAAAGCCCTCCCGACAGATGGACATCCAACCTCCGAAGCTGGATGAGACCCCAAGGATCATCCAGTCCAGCCAGGAAAACACCACCAAACCCCTCCCGACAGATGGCCATCCAACCTCCGAAGCTGGATGAGACCCCAAGGATCATCCAGTCCAGCCAGGAAGACACCACCAAAGCCCTCCCGACAGATGGCCATCCAACCTCCGAAGCTGGATGAGACCCCAAGGATCATCCAGTCCAGCCAGGAAGACACCACCAAAGCCCTCCCGACAGATGGCCATCCAACCTCCGAAGCTGGATGAGACCCCAAGGATCATCCAGTCCAGCCAGGAAGACACCACCAAAGCCCTCCCGACAGATGGACATCCAACCTCCGAAGCTGGATGAGACCCCAAGGATCATCCAGTCCAGCCAGGAAGACACCACCAAAGCCCTCCCGACAGATGGACATCCAACCTCCGAAGCTGGATGAGACCCCAAGGATCATCCAGTCCAGCCAGGAAGACACCACCAAAGCCCTCCCGACAGATGGACATCCAACCTCCGAAGCTGGATGAGACCCCAAGGATCATCCAGTCCAGCCAGGAAAACACCACCAAAGCCCTCCCGACAGATGGCCATCCAACCTCCGAAGCTGGATGAGACCCCAAGGATCATCCAGTCCAGCCAGGAAAACACCACCAAAGCCCTCCCGACAGATGGACATCCAACCTCCGAAGCTGGATGAGACCCCAAGGATCATCCAGTCCAGCCAGGAAGACACCACCAAAGCCCTCCCGACAGATGGACATCCAACCTCCGAAGCTGGATGAGACCCCAAGGATCATCCAGTCCAGCCAGGAAGACACCACCAAAGCCCTCCCGACAGATGGACATCCAACCTCCGAAGCTGGATGAGACCCCAAGGATCATCCAGTCCAGCCAGGAAGACACCACCAAAGCCCTCCCGACAGATGGCCATCCAACCTCCGAAGCTGGATGAGACCCCAAGGATCATCCAGTCCAGCCAGGAAGACACCACCAAAGCCCTCCCGACAGATGGACATCCAACCTCCGAAGCTGGATGAGACCCCAAGGATCATCCAGTCCAGCCAGGAAAACACCACCAAAGCCCTCCCGACAGATGGCCATCCAACCTCCGAAGCTGGATGAGACCCCAAGGATCATCCAGTCCAGCCAGGAAAACACCACCAAAGCCCTCCCGACAGATGGCCATCCAACCTCCGAAGCTGGATGAGACCCCAAGGATCATCCAGTCCAGCCAGGAAAACACCACCAAAGCCCTCCCGACAGATGGACATCCAACCTCCGAAGCTGGATGAGACCCCAAGGATCATCCAGTCCAGCCAGGAAGATACCACCAAAGCCCTCCCGACAGATGGACATCCAACCTCCGAAGCTGGATGAGACCCCAAGGATCATCCAGTCCAGCCAGGAAGACACCACCAAAGCCCTCCCGACAGATGGACATCCAACCTCCGAAGCTGGATGAGACCCCAAGGATCATCCAGTCCAGCCAGGAAGACACCACCAAAGCCCTCCCGACAGATGGCCATCCAGCCTCCGAAGCTGGATGAGACCCCAAGGATCATCCAGTCCAGCCAGGAAAACACCACCAAAGCCCTCCCGACAGATGGACATCCAACCTCCGAAGCTGGATGAGACCCCAAGGATCATCCAGTCCAGCCAGGAAGACACCACCAAAGCCCTCCCGACAGATGGACATCCAACCTCCGAAGCTGGATGAGACCCCAAGGATCATCCAGTCCAGCCAGGAAGACACCACCAAAGCCCTCCCGACAGATGGACATCCAGCCTCCGAAGCTGGATGAGACCCCAAGGATCATCCAGTCCAGCCAGGAAGACACCACCAAAGCCCTCCCGACAGATGGCCATCCAGCCTCCGAAGCTGGATGAGACCCCAAGGATCATCCAGTCCAGCCAGGAAGACACCACCAAAGCCCTCCCGACAGATGGACATCCAGCCTCCGAAGCTGGATGAGACCCCAAGGATCATCCAGTCCAGCCAGGAAAACACCACCAAAGCCCTCCCGACAGATGGACATCCAGCCTCCGAAGCTGGATGAGACCCCAAGGGTCATCCAGTCCAGCCAGGAAGACACCACCAAAGCCCTCCCGACAGATGGACATCCAGCCTCCGAAGCTGGATGAGACCCCAAGGATCATCCAGTCCAGCCAGGAAAACACCACCAAAGCCCTCCCGACAGATGGACATCCAGCCTCCGAAGCTGGATGAGACCCCAAGGATCATCCAGTCCAGCCAGGAAGACACCACCAAAGCCCTCCCGACAGATGGACATCCAGCCTCCGAAGCTGGATGAGACCCCAAGGATCATCCAGTCCAGGCAGGAAGACACCACCAAAGCCCTCCCGACAGATGGACATCCAGCCTCCGAAGCTGGATGAGACCCCAAGGATCATCCAGTCCAGCCAGGAAGACACCACCAAAGCCCTCCCGACAGATGGACATCCAGCCTCCGAAGCTGGATGAGACCCCAAGGATCATCCAGTCCAGCCAGGAAGACACCACCAAAGCCCTCCCGACAGATGGACATCCAGCCTCCGAAGCTGGATGAGACCCCAAGGATCATCCAGTCCAGCCAGGAAAACACCACCAAAGCCCTCCCGACAGATGGACATCCAGCCTCCGAAGCTGGATGAGACCCCAAGGATCATCCAGTCCAGCCAGGAAGACACCACCAAAGCCCTCCCGACAGATGGACATCCAGCCTCCGAAGCTGGATGAGACCCCAAGGATCATCCAGTCCAGGCAGGAAGACACCACCAAAGCCCTCCCGACAGATGGACATCCAGCCTCCGAAGCTGGATGAGACCCCAAGGATCATCCAGTCCAGCCAGGAAGACACCACCAAAGCCCTCCCGACAGATGGACATCCAGCCTCCGAAGCTGGATGAGACCCCAAGGATCATCCAGTCCAGCCAGGAAGACACCACCAAAGCCCTCCCGACAGATGGACATCCAGCCTCCGAAGCTGGATGAGACCCCAAGGATCATCCAGTCCAGCCAGGAAGACACCACCAAAGCCCTCCCGACAGATGGACATCCAGCCTCCGAAGCTGGATGAGACCCCAAGGGTCATCCAGTCCAGCCAGGAAGACACCACCAAAGCCCTCCCGACAGATGGACATCCAGCCTCCGAAGCTGGATGAGACCCCAAGGATCATCCAGTCCAGCCAGGAAGACACCACCAAAGCCCTCCCGACAGATGGACATCCAGCCTCCGAAGCTGGATGAGACCCCAAGGATCATCCAGTCCAGCCAGGAAGACACCACCAAAGCCCTCCCGACAGATGGACATCCAGCCTCCGAAGCTGGATGAGACCCCAAGGATCATCCAGTCCAGCCAGGAAGACACCACCAAAGCCCTCCCGACAGATGGACATCCAGCCTCCGAAGCTGGATGAGACCCCAAGGATCATCCAGTCCAGCCAGGAAGACACCACCAAAGCCCTCCCGACAGATGGACATCCAGCCTCCGAAGCTGGATGAGACCCCAAGGATCATCCAGTCCAGCCAGGAAGACACCACCAAAGCCCTCCCGACAGATGGACATCCAGCCTCCGAAGCTGGATGAGACCCCAAGGATCATCCAGTCCAGCCAGGAAGACACCACCAAAGCCCTCCCGACAGATGGACATCCAGCCTCCGAAGCTGGATGAGACCCCAAGGATCATCCAGTCCAGCCAGGAAGACACCACCAAAGCCCTCCCGACAGATGGACATCCAGCCTCCGAAGCTGGATGAGACCCCAAGGATCATCCAGTCCAGCCAGGAAGACACCACCAAAGCCCTCCCGACAGATGGACATCCAGCCTCCGAAGCTGGATGAGACCCCAAGGGTCATCCAGTCCAGCCAGGAAGACACCACCAAAGCCCTCCCGACAGATGGACATCCAGCCTCCGAAGCTGGATGAGACCCCAAGGATCATCCAGTCCAGCCAGGAAGACACCACCAAAGCCCTCCCGACAGATGGACATCCAGCCTCCGAAGCTGGATGAGACCCCAAGGGTCATCCAGTCCAGCCAGGAAGACACCACCAAAGCCCTCCCGACAGATGGACATCCAGCCTCCGAAGCTGGATGAGACCCCAAGGATCATCCAGTCCAGCCAGGAAAACACCACCAAATCCCTCCCGACAGATGGACATCCAGCCTCCGAAGCTGGATGAGACCCCAAGGATCATCCAGTCCAGCCAGGAAAACACCACCAAAGCCCTCCCGACAGATGGACATCCAGCCTCCGAAGCTGGATGAGACCCCAAGGGTCATCCAGTCCAGCCAGGAAGACACCACCAAAGCCCTCCCGACAGATGGACATCCAGCCTCCGAAGCTGGATGAGACCCCAAGGATCATCCAGTCCAGCCAGGAAAACACCACCAAAGCCCTCCCGACAGATGGACATCCAGCCTCCGAAGCTGGATGAGACCTCAAGGATCATCCAGTCCAGGCAGGAAGACACCACCAAAGCCCTCCCGACAGATGGACATCCACCCTCCTAATCATAAAATCCTAGGGTTGGGAGAGACCCCAAGGGTCATCCAGTCCAGGCAGGAAGACACCATCAAAGCCCTCCCGACAGATGGCCATCCAGTCTCTTGCCTGAGTGAGGATTCGAACCCAGGTTTCAAACCAGTGACAGCTTGGCAATATATATGTTTTACTTTCCCAGTGGTTTTTATGTGGCTGGAACCCAGAATTGGTGCAGAATTGCCCTTGCCGTCCCATTCGGGTCCTGACGTTTCCGACTTCTCCTTTTCTTTCGGCTTTTCGTTCAGAGGAAAAACTCAATTTACAACGAGCCGCGTGCTTTGCATAAACCTGGCCATTGGCTTGGATTTTTTGATTGTGGTTTTTAATATCGTAAACGGGGAAAAGTTCTTCCCGTAAGGGTAGGCCCGGATCGGCTGCTGTTGCCTCGCGAGCCGAATTCAGATGTATTAACGGTCTTCGACTTGCGGGGCGTCTTGAGCCTTTAAATTGAGAGATTTAATGAACAGGAAGCTCTTCACGCGGGTTTTCCCCAAATCGAGACAAATGCCACCCAAGAGAGCCTCCCGCCCCGCATGGTCGGCGTTGCATGAAGCGACCGCTTCATCGTCTCGTGCCTGATGGCGACGGAGGTAGAGGAGCATTAAACACATTATTTTCCAACAATTGCCGTGAAGTTTCCTTCTCTGAAAGTGTTTGAGCAGAGGCTGGATGTCCATCTGTCGGGAGGGCTTTGGTGGTGCCTTCCTGCCTGGACTGGATGATCCTTGGGGTCTCTCCCAACTCTAGGATTCTATGATTCGGAGGCTGGATGTCCATCTGTCGGGAGGGCTTTGGTGGTGTCTTCCTGCCTGGACTGGATGATCCTTGGGGTCTTTCCCAACTCTAGGATTCTATGATTCGGAGGCTGGATGTCCATCTGTCGGGAGGGCTTTGGTGGTGTCTGGATGATCCTTGGGGTCTCTCCCAACTCTAGGATGCTATGATTCGGAGGTTGGATGGCCATCTGTCGGGAGGGCTTTGGTGGTGTCTGGATGATCCTTGGGGTCTCTCCCAACCCTAGGATTCTATGATTCGGAGGCTGGATGTCCATCTGTTGGGAGGGCTTTGGTGGTGTCTGGATGATCCTTGGGGTCTCTCCCAACTCTAGGATTCTATGATTCGGAGGCTGGATGGCCATCTGTTGGGAGGGCTTTGGTGGTGTCTGGATGATCCTTGGGGTCTCTCCCAACCCTAGGATTCTATGATTCGGAGGCTGGATGTCCATCTGTTGGGAGGGCTTTGGTGGTGTCTGGATGATCCTTGGGGTCTCTCCCAACTCTAGGATTCTATGATTCGGAGGCTGGATGTCCATCTGTTGGGAGGGCTTTGGTGGTGTCTGGATGATCCTTGGGGTCTCTCCCAACCCTAGGATTCTATGATTCGGAGGCTGGATGGCCATCTGTTGGGAGGGCTTTGGTGGTGTCTGGATGATCCTTGGGGTCTCTCCCAACTCTAGGATTCTATGATTCGGAGGCTGGATGGCCATCTGTTGGGAGGGCTTTGGTGGTGTCTGGATGATCCTTGGGGTCTCTCCCAACCCTAGGATTCTATGATTCGGAGGCTGGATGTCCATCTGTTGGGAGGGCTTTGGTGGTGTCTGGATGATCCTTGGGGTCTCTCCCAACCCTAGGATTCTATGATTCGGAGGCTGGATGGCCATCTGTTGGGAGGGCTTTGGTGGTGTCTGGATGATCCTTGGGGTCTCTCCCAACTCTAGGATTCTATGATTCGGAGGCTGGATGTCCATCTGTTGGGAGGGCTTTGGTGGTGTCTGGATGATCCTTGGGGTCTCTCCCATCTCTAGGATTCTATGATTCGGAGGCTGGATGTTCATCTGTCGGGAGGGCTTTGGTGGTGTCTGGATGATCCTTGGGGTCTCTCCCAACCCTAGGATTCTATGATTCGGAGGTTGGATGTTCATCTGTCGGGAGGGCTTTGGTGGTGTCTGGATGATCCTTGGGGTCTCTCCCAACCCTAGGATTCTATGATTCGGAGGCTGGATGTTCATCTGTCGGGAGGGCTTTGGTGGTGTCTGGATGATCCTTGGGGTCTCTCCCAACCCTAGGATTCTATGATTCGGAGGCTGGATGTCCATCTGTCGGGAGGGCTTTGGTGGTGTCTGGATGATCCTTGGGGTCTCTCCCAACTCTAGGATTCTATGATTCGGAGGTTGGATGTTCATCTGTCGGGAGGGCTTTGGTGGTGCCTTCCTGCCTGGACTGGATGATACTTGGGGTCTCTCCCAACTCTAGGATTCTATGATTCGGAGGTTGGATGTTCATCTGTCGGGAGGGCTTTGGTGGTGTCTGGATGATCCTTGGGGTCTCTCCCAACTCTAGGATTCTATGATTCAGAGGTTGGATGTCCATCTGTTGGGAGGGCTTTGGTGGTGCCTTCCTGCCTGGACTGGATGATCCTTGGGGTCTCTCCCAACTCTAGGATTCTATGATTCGGAGGTTGGATGTTCATCTGTCGGGAGGGCTTTGGTGGTGTCTGGATGATCCTTGGGGTCTCTCCCAACCCTAGGATGCTATGATTCGGAGGCTGGATGTCCATCTGTCGGGAGGGCTTTGGTGGTGTCTGGATGATCCTTGGGGTCTCTCCCAACCCTAGGATTCTATGATTCGGAGGCTGGATGTCCATCTGTCGGGAGGGCTTTGGTGGTGTCTGGATGATCCTTGGGGTCTCTCCCATCTCTAGGATTCTATGATTCAGAGGCTGGATGGCCATCTGTCGGGAGGGCTTTGGTGGTGTCTTCCTGCCTGGACTGGATGACCCTTGGGGTCTCCCCCAACCCTAGGATGCTATTATTTACAGTATTTATTTATTATGGAGCTGTGCACATATGTGCGCATTATACTGAGACCACAAAGAAGAAAATTACAAATCCCAGGTTTCTACAGCCTTGCACTGTGGCATTTATTGTGGTATCAAACTGCTATAAATTCGGCCGTCCGCATTAAACCATATTGGGGGCAATGACCTCGCATTCCCTTTGCCTTCCTTCTTCGACGGGAGTTGTAGTCCACCGACTTTGCTCCAGATTTCTACGGACAGATCCTTTTAAATGCCCGGAGTAAGCTGTCCTTGGAAGCATGTTTCCAAGTTATATATTGGATTAATAATACACATTTAATCGTATTTTGCTTACTTAAGGGGGACGCGGGGACGCTTGCTGTAAATGTGTTTCAACGGCGATTATTTTTAACGCATCTGTATTTGGGTAAGTGGCTCGGAGCGACTCTTTCGGACGGGAAAAACATAGTTTACGTGTCTTTGGTAATAAATAACTAGCCTTTGGGAAAGGTGAGGCATACACCCAATAAATCAATAAATAGCTCAACAGTTTATAGATTGCGGCCGAAATCACAATATATTTTGGTCTAAATGGGCATGAGGCTGAAAGAGAGACAGCCAAGGAATGCAATACCAGTTGCATCTCTATTTCGGACACAAACAGGGTTGCCAACTGACCCCAACCCTCTATGCAGCTATGCTTTTAATAATGTTGATCTGCCGATATTGCCTAGAAAAGCTCAAATTGCGCTCAAAATAATGTCCAAAGTGGCAAATGGTGAAAACTTATAATCTGAGGAATACTATATTTGTTGGATTTCTATTCGGGCCACGACCAAGGTTGCCAACTGATCCCAACCCTCTATGCAGCTATGCTTTTAATAATGTTGACCTGCAGATATTGCCTAGAAAAGCTCAAATTGCGCTCAAAATAATGTCCAAGGCGAATAGCAATGGCAAAATGATGAAAACTTATAATCTGAGGAATACTATATTTGTTGGATTTCTATTCGGGCCATGGCCAGGGTTGCCAACTGATCCCAACCCTCTATGCAGCTATGCTTTTAATAATGTTGACCTGCCAATATTGCCTAGAAAAGCTCAAATTGGGCTCAAAATAATGTCCAAGGTGGATAACAATGGCAAAATGGTGAAAACTTATAATCTGAAGAATACTATATTTGTTGGATTTCTATTCAGGCCATGAACAGGGTTGCCAACTGATCCCAACCCTCTATGCAGCTATGCTTTAAATAACGTTGACCTGCAGATATTGCCTAGAAAAGCTCAAATTGCGCTCAAAATAATGTCCAAGGTGGATAGCAATGGCAAAATGGTGAAAACTTATAATCTGAGGAATAATATATTTGTTGGATTTCTATTCGGGCCATGACCAGGGTTGCCAACTGATCCCAACCCTCTACGATGCTATGCTTTTAATAATGCTGACCTACAGAAATTGGCCAGAAAAGCTCAAAATTAGCTGAGCAAAATCATGAAAACCTTCACTTGAGGAATGCAATTATCAGTTGGATTTCTGTTCCAGTGCACATAGGATTGCCAACTGATCACAACCCTCTAGGTTGCTATGCTTTTAACAATGTTGAGCTGCAGAAATTAGTTAGAAAAGCTCATTCGTTGAGCTACGAATGAAGTCCAAAGTGGGTCAAAATTTCAAAATCGTGAAAACCTTCAGCCTGAGGAATGCAATTATTCATTAGATTTCTATTTGGGCCACAACCAGGATTACCAACTGATTCCAACCCTCTACGCTGCTATGCTTTTAACAATTTTGACCTGCAGATATTAGCTGGAAAAAGCTCAACTTGAAGCTCAACTTGAAGTCCAAGATATATAACACTGGCAAAATGATAAAACACTGGAAGCAGAGGAGCAAAGGTTGGTATAAAACTTGGCAACCCAACATTCAATGTACAAATATGGCCACGGAAATGACACTGTGACTATTTTATTTCCTCCCCACTACATTTCAGTGAATTTTCAACCTAAGCAATGCAATATTAGTTTGATTTCTACTTCAGGGGCAACCCAGGGTTGCCAACTGACCCAAACCTTAAAGCTCCTGTGCTTTTAATAACTGATTTGCAGAAGTTAGCTGAGAGACGGTCAAGTTGGACTCAAAATAAGATGACAGAATCACAAAAACCTTCTGCCTAGGAAATACAATATCAATTGGATTTCTATTTCAGCTACAAACAGGGTTGCCAACTGACCCAAACCTTAAACTATGCTTTTAATAACTCTGATTTGCAGAAGTTAGCTAAGAGACGGTCAAGTTGGACTCAAAATAAAATGACAGAATCACGAAAACCCTCTGCCTAAGAAATACAATATCAATTGGATTTCTATTTCAGCTACAAACAGGGTTGCCAACTGATCCAAACCCTTAAAGCTCCTATGCTTTTAATAACTCTCGATTTGCAGAATTTAGCTGAAAGACAGTCAAGTTGGACTCAAAATAAAATGACAGAATCATGAAAACTCTCGGCCTAAGAAATACAATATCAGTTGGATTTCTATTTCAGCTACAAACAGGGTTGCCAACTGATCCAAACCCTTAAAGCTCCTATGCTTGTAACAATTCTGATCTGCAGAAATTAGTTGGGAGAGGGTCAAATTGGACTCAGAACGAAGTCCAAGGTGAATCACAATGGCAGAATCATGAAAATTCTCAGCCTAAGAATGTATTATCAGTTGGATTTTTATTTCGGCTACAAACAGGGTTGCCAACTGATCCAAACCCTTAAAGCTCCTATGCTTTTAATAACTCTGATTTGCAGAAGTTAGCTGAGAGACGGTCAAGTTGGACTCAAAATAAAATGACAGAATCATGAAAACCCTCTGCCTAAGAAATACAATATCAATTGGATTTCTATTTCGGCTACAAATAGGGTTGCCAACTGATCCAAACCCTTAAAGCTCCTGTGCATTTAGGTCATTTTGACCTGCAGAAATTAGAAGATACTAAAATCAGACCGGAAACAAAGTCCAAGGTGGGGTAATGGTTCATGGCGGCAAATTCAAAAGGCAGAGGAGCACGGGATGGTATAAAAGTTGGCAACCCGGTATTCAAAGTATATGTGGAAATGACATTTTGACTACTCTATTTTCTCCCCGGCCATGGGGCAAAACCACCCGCTAAGGAGTTAAAACCTTGTCACCGAAGAGATCAGGGAAGGAATGACAGGGCCAGACGACCCGCATTAACATTTTACGGCCTTGCTCCGAAATTAGATAATGTAATTAAATGAAATATTATGCCAATTAAAATCCAGAGCCCCCCCGCACGCCAATCTAATCCTTACCTTGGGCCATCTTCAATGTAAATTTAATATATTACTTCTCATCAACTCCACATTATATTCCGGTGCCTCCGAGCGGAGCCAGGCTAATTTTAGAGACTTTTTCCAGCTGCTTCATTGCTTTCCCAGAAAAGCGGGAGAGAGATTGCGAGAGAAAAGCCGGGAAAGTGAGCCAAGTCGCAAGGGTGGCGGGCGGCGGAGAAATCAGATTAGAAATGTGATAGAATCGGATTAGAGATCTGCAGGAGCCGGATTACGCCCGCGAGGCATCATCGCACTCCTTTCGGGTTCCTCCGTGGCAAAGCTGGCATCGAGGGCGGCTTTGGAACACCACAAATGGGGCGATGTCAAAATGTCATTCTTGTACATACATTGAAAACCAGGTTGCCAACTTTTATTCCAGCCTGTACTCCTCCGCCTTCTGAGTTTGTAATAATTGGCCCACTTTGCACTTCGTTCTGAGTCTTGAGTCTTTCCCCTCCTCCTATTTACTGCGAGTCAAAATGGCTTAAAAGCAGAGGAGCCTGGAGGGTTGGGATCAGTTGGCAACCCTGTTTGCGGCTGAAATAGAAATCCAATTGATACTGCATTCCTCAAGTTGAAGGTTTTCATGATTTTGCCATTGTGACCCACCTTGGACTTCATTCTAACTCACAGTTATTAAAAGCATAGGAGCTTTAAGGGTTTGGATCAGTTGGCAACCCTGTTTGCGGCTGAAATAGAAATCCAATTGATATTGCATTCCTCAGGTTTAAAGTCTCCATGATTTTGCCACTGTGACCCACCTTAGACTTCATTCTAACTCTCAGTTATTGAAAGCACAGGAGCATTAAGGGTTTGGATCAGTTGGCAATCCTGTTTGCGGATGAGATAGAAATCCAATGGATATTGCATTCCTTAGGATGAAGGTTTTCATGATTATGCCATTGTGACCCACCTTGGACTTCAATCTGAGTCCAGCCCGACTGTCTCTCAGTTATTAAAAGCACAGGAGCATTAAGGGTTTGGATTAGTTGGCAACCCTGTTTGCGGCTGAAATAAAAATCCAATTCATACTGCATTCCTCATTTTTAAGGTTTTCATGATTTTGCCATTGTGACCCACCTTGGACTTCATTCTGAGTCCAGCCCAACTATCTCTCTTATAAAAAAGCATAGGAGGTTTAAGGGATTGGATCAGATGGCAACCATAGCTGCAGCCAAGATAGAACTCAAGCCCACATTGTATGAAGTCCAAGGTGGGTCACAATGGCAAAATCATGAAAACCTTCAACCTGAGAGAATGTAATATCAATTTGATTTCTATTTCTGCCTCAAACAGGGTTGCCAACTGATCCAAACCCTTAAAGCTCCTATGCTTTTAATAACTGAGAGACAGTTGGGCTGGACTCAGAATGAAGGCCACAGTGGGTCACAATGGCAAAAATATGAAAACCTTAAACTTGAGGAATGCAATATCAATTGAATTTCTATTTCAGCCTCAAACAGGGTTGCCAACTGATCCAATCCCTTAAAACTCCTATGCTTTTAATAACTGAGACTCAGAATGAAATCCAAGGTGGGTCACAATGGCAGAGTCATGAAAACCTTCAACTTGAGGAATGCTATATCAATTTGATTTCTATTTCTGCCTCAAACAGGGTTGCCAACTGATCCTAACCCTTAAAGCTCCTGTGCTTTTAATAACTGAGAGTTAGAACGAAGTCCAAGGTGGGTCACAATGGCAAAATCATGAAAATCTTCAACCTGAGGAATGCAATATCAATTGGATTTCTATTTCAGCCTCAAACAGGATTGCCAACTGATCCCAACCCTTAACGCTCCTATGCTTTTAATAACTGAGACTTAGAATGAAATCCAAGGTGGGTCACAATGGCAAAATCATGAAAACCTTCAACCTGAGGAATGCAATATCAATTGGATTTCTATTTCAGCCGCAAACAGGGTTGCCAACTGATCCAACACTGCGTCTTTCAGGTCCATAGGTCCTCACTGTATGGCCGAAGGCGTACGGGGACAACCGGCTAAACCCCGCTTGACCCATAAGGTGATAAATAGTGGCCCGGCTCAAAAAACCCTTTGCATCCCTTCCTTGCTTTGGCGTTGGCGTCGGAAATTAAGCTATAAATAATTCAGGCCCTGAATACGGAGTCGGGAGGCGACAAAGAACCCTCCGGAGCCTCGTCTCCAGCAAGGCAAGACGTGGAAGGGATTTATAGTGCGCCGGGCAGTCACAGAGGGAGGGAACATAACAAGAATCAGAACGCCGCTTGGAAAGCAAAAGAAAAATTAGCAGGAGAAGAAGAAAGTAAGAGAGACGAAATGTAAATAAAGCAAAAAGTGCCGAGAAATATTTGCAAAAATGAAAATATTCTCAATGCAAATGGAAAGCGAAACCTAAGCGTAGAGTTAAGGGATGCATCTATACCCTCGAAATAATATTTGCAAAAATAAAAATATTCTCAATGCAAATGGAAAGCGAAACTTAAGTTTAGAATCAAGGGTTGCATCTGGCTCATGAATGGGACCCTGAAGAAGGAGACAGAAGGCCTGATCCTTGCAGCCCAGGAGCAAGACATCAGGACAAAGGCAATTCAGGCCAAGATCGAAAAATCAGCTGATGACCCCAAATGCAGACTGTGCAAGGAAACCGACAAAACCATGGATCATATCCTCAGCTGCTGTAAGAAAATCGCACAGACAGACTACAAACAGAGGCACAACTATGTGGCCCAAAGGATCCATTGGAACTTCTGCCTCAAGTCCCACCTCCCAGCAGCAAAGAACTGGTGGGATCACAAACCTGCAAAAGTCTTGGAAAATGAGCACGCAAAGATACTGTGGGACTTCCGAATCCAGACTGACAAAGTTCTGGAACACAACACACCAGACATCACAGTTGTGGAAAAGAAAAAGGTTTGGATCATTGATGTTGCCATCCCAGGTGACAGTCGCATTGACGAAAAACAACAGGAAAAACACAGCCGCTCTCAGGACCTCAAGATTGAACTTCAAAGACTCTGGCAGAAACCAGTACAGGTGGTCCCGGTGGTGATGGGCACATTGGGTGCCGTGCCAAAAGATCTCAGCCGGCATTTGGAAACAATAGAGATTGACAAAATTACGATCTGCCAACTGCAAAAGGCCACCCTACTGGGATCTGCGCGCATCATCCGGAAATACATCACACAGTCCTAGACACTTGGGAAGTATTCGACTTGTGATTTTGTGATACGAAATCCAGCATATCTATCTTGTTTGCTGTGTCATACAATAAAATAATAATAATAATAATAATAATAATAATAATAATAATAATAATAATAATAATACATCACACAATCCTAGACACTTGGGAAGTGTTCGACTTGTGATTTTGTGATACGAAATCCAGCATATCTATCTTGTTTGCTGTGTCATACAATAAAATAATAATAATAATAATAATAATAATAATAATAATAATACATCACACAATCCTAGACACTTGGGAAGTGTTCGACTTGTGGTTTTGTGATACGAAATCCAGCATGTCTATCTTGTTTGCTGTGTCATAAAAATAATAATAATAATAATAATAATAATAATTATTATTATTATTATTATCCAGCATATCTATCTTGTTTGCTCTGTCATACAATGTTGTTGTGTCAATAATAATAATAATAATAATAATAATAATAATAATAATACATTTCCCAAAAACTATCAAGTGGTAAAAACGGGGGGACAACAACATTTTGTCCCAATACAAAAATACAAACAAGAGTTAAAAGCTCTTATTAATGTTATTATTATTGATAGCAACAACAACATTATTGGTATTTTTCCGCAAATGCAATCAAGAGCTAAAAGTGGGATGATAATGATAATGATGATTTTGCCAAACCACAATCAAGAAATAAAAGCAGGATATTATTATTATTATTAATAATAATAATAATAATAATAATAATAATAATAATAATAATAATAGCACACTGGGTGCCGTGCCAATTAATCTCAGCTGGCATTTGGAAACAATAGACATTGACAAAATCACGATCTGCCAACTGCAAAAGGCCACCCGACGGATCTGCACGCATCATCCGAAAATACATCACACAGTCCTAGACACTTGGGAAGTGTTCGACTTGTGATTTTGTGATACGAAATCCAGCATATCTATCTTGTTTGCTGTGTCATACAATAATAATAATAATAATAATAATAATAATAATAATAATAATACATCACCCAGTCCTAGACACTTGGGAAGTGTTCGACTTGTGATTTTGTGATACGAAATCCAGCATATCTATCTTGTTTGCTGTGTCATACAATAATAATAATAATAATAATAATAATAATAATAATAATAATAATAATAATAATAATACATCACACAGTCCTAGACACTTGGGAAGTGTTCGACTTGTGATTTTGTGATACGAAATCCAGCATATCTATCTTGTTTGCTGTGTCATACAATAATAATAATAATAATAATAATAATAATAATAATAATAATAATACATCACACAGTCCTAGACACTTGGGAAGTGTTCGACTTGTGATTTTGTGATACGAAATCCAGCATATCTATCTTGTTTGCTGTGTCATACAATAATAATAATAATAATAATAATAATAATAATAATAATAATAATAATAATACATCACACAGTCCTAGACACTTGGGAAGTGTTCGACTTGTGATTTTGTGATACGAAATCCAGCATATCTATCTTGTTTGCTGTGTCATACAATAATAATAATAATAATAATAATAATAATAATAATAATAATAATAATAATACATCACACAGTCCTAGACACTTTGGAAGTGTTCGACTTGTGATTTTGTGATACGAAATCCAGCATATCTATCTTGTTTGCTGTGTCATACCATGTTGTTGTGTCAATAATAATAATAATAATAATAATAATAATAATAATAATAATAATAATACTGTAACGGTATTCTTATATCGTTGCTATAGATGCTCCCAAAGTGGCTGATGCATTAAAAGTATTTTAGAAAAGTCAAGTTGGATAAAGGCAAATAAACAGCATTACATAGTGTTAGAGGAGTCTACACTGAGTCTATATAATACGTTATCAATGAGGCACGGAAAGGAACGCCAAACCCCATCAAACCACCAGTGTAGACGCACCATATGGGAACACATCGTATAGGGACACTTGGGCATTTCTTTGCAGAAGCCTTGAGAATTTTCCTTCCTTTCTCGGAGGGGAAAACAAGGAAAAGATTTCCAAGAAGGGGTCCGGGAGACGCCAAGGCCGAAGCGCCGGCTGCCAGGTGTTGTTTTGGCTGAGCCTTGCTCCACTTGGCACCACGGCAGATGGAGACGTGGCCTTCGGAGGAGGAGAAACGGGGCCACAAAGAACCGAGAGGTGTCCAATTTTGCCCGTTTTCTTGGAGGCCAAAGATCGGAACGCAGCACAAGACAAACCGCGGAGTTTGGAAACATTACTTTGGCAGGGGATGCTGGGAGTTGCAGTCCTCCCCGTGCTCCAAATTACACCATGCAACACAACTTTGGTACCTGGGTTATAAACGTCATTGCCTTTTTTATTTTTAATAAGTAGATACGATACTGTAGACCAAGGGTCCCCAAACTAAGGCCCATCAAAGCCATTTATCCGGCCCGCACGGCAGAAGGGCTGAAGCGGGTTGGGCTAAATGACCCAAGGGGTTTCTTATAACCCTTATTATTATTATTATTATTATTATTATTATTATTATTATTATTAACACTGAGACTGGGTGGCCATCTGTCAGGGGTGCTTTGCTTGTGCTTTTGGTGTACAGAGGCAGAAGGGGGTTGGACTCAATGGCCCAAGGGGTCTCTTCCAACCCTATTTAATTATATTATTATTATTATTATTAACACTGAGACTGGATGGCCATCTGTCAGGGGTGCTTTGCTTGTTCTTTTTGTGCAAAAAGACAGAAGGGGGTTGGACTCAATGGCCCAAGGGTCTATTATATTATTATTATTATTATTATTATTATTATTATTATTATTGACATTGAGGCTGGGTGGCCATCTGTCAGGGGTGCTTTGCTTGTGCTTTTGGTGCACAGAGGCAGAAGGGGGTTGGATTCAATGGCCCAAGGGGTCTCTTCCAACCCTATTTAATTATTATTATTATTATTATTATTATTATTATTATTATTATTATTATTATTAACACTGAGACTGGGTGGCCATCTGTCAGGGGTGCTTTGCTTGTTCTTTTTGTGCACAAAGGCAGAAGGGGGTTGGACTCAATGGCCCAAGGGTCTATTATTATTATTATTATTATTATTATTATTATTATTATTGACATTGAGGCTGGGTGGTCATCTGTCAGGGGTGCTTTGCTTGTGCTTTTGGTGCACAAAGGTAGAAGGGGGTTGGACTGAAATGGCCCAAGGGGTCACTTCCAACCCTCTTTATTATTATTATTATTATTATTATTATTATTATTATTATTATTATTATTATATATTATTATTAACACTGAGACTGGGTGGCCATCTGTCAGGGATGCTTTGCTTGTGCTTTTGGTGCACAAAGGTAGAAGGGGGTTGGACTCAATGGCCCAAGGGGTCTCTTCCAACCCTATTTAATTATATTATTATTATTATTATTATTATTATTATTATTATTATTATTATTAACACTGAGACTGGATGGCCATCTGTCAGGGGTGCTTTGCTTGTTCTTTTTGTGCACAAAGGCAGAAGGGGGTTGGACTCAATGGCCCAAGGGTCTATTATTATTATTATTATTATTATTATTATTATTATTATTATTATTATTGACATTGAGGCTGGGTGGCCATCTGTCAGGGCTGCTTTGTTTGTGCTTTTGGTGCACAAAGGCAGAAGGGGATTGTACTCAATGGCCCAAAGGGTCTCTTCCAACCCTCTTTATTAATAATAAATAAATAAATAAATAAATAAATAAATTATTGCTTGGTTGTCAATTATACTCTGGCCCTCTAACAGTCCAAAGGATCGTGAACTGTCCCCCTGTTTAAAAAGTTTGGGGACCCCTGCTGTAGATAATAAAATAATAATAATAATAATAATAATAATAATAATAATAATAATAATAATAATAATAGCTTTATTCTTATCTTGCTGCTATAGATATTATATCGCTGCTATATCCCGGTGTTGCCCAGGATATTTGTGGGTGAACAACTCATAACCCCCAGAAACTTCATTAGCACTTAAAGTTTGTGACAGATGCATAGATAGATACACACACACACACACACACACACACACACACACATATATATATATAGTAGAGTCTCGCTTATCTAACGTTCTGGATTATCCAACACATTTTTGTAGTCAATGTTTTCAATGCATTGTGATATTTTGGTGCTAAATTCGTAAATACAGTAATTACAACATAACATTACTGTGCATTGAACTACTTTTTCTGTCAAATTTGTTGTATAACATGATGTTTTGGTGCTTCATTTGTAAAATCATCACCTAATTTGATGTTTAATAGGCTTTTCCTTAATCTCTTCTTATTATCCAACATATTCACTTATCCAACATTTGCCGGCCCATTTACATTGGATACGTGAGACTCTACTGTATATACAATATATTATCTATATATATAAAAGAGTAATGAAATTTCGGCCTAGGACAAAACAACAAAACTACACATCCCAGAAACACCAAACTTGGCAGCACAACCCCTCATCCATGCCACTATGTTCATACAACTAAAAGAAAAGAAAAATA
This sequence comes from Anolis carolinensis, assembly GCF_035594765.1. NCBI lineage: Eukaryota > Metazoa > Chordata > Lepidosauria > Squamata > Anolidae > Anolis > Anolis carolinensis. The sequence goes on along the minus strand of NW_026943825.1, from coordinate 11,947,018 downwards.
AAGTCCTAATTAGAGGGAGAGGAATAATTGTTTTATCCAATTGCTGCCAGTTAGAAGGCTAAGCTCCGCCCACTTGATCTCCTAGCAACCCACTCAGCCCAGGGGACAGGCAGAGTTAGGCCTCTACATTCATACAGCAAAAAGCTCCAGCTACTCCAGAAAATGGCCAGGCTTTGAGACTGCAAGGCTATTCACTGCTATTCCATATGGCCAACAAAGGATTCCCATAAGCCACAGCAACGCGTGGCCGGGCAAAGCTAGTATATTTATAAATTATTATAAATTACAGCACGCAACACAATTTTTGTACCTGGCTTATAAATGTCGTTGCCTTTTTTACTTTTAATAGACTAGCCTGGGATAATTGTGGGTGAACTACAATTCACAACATGCCAGATTAACCTCTAGAAACTTCATCAGTACTTAAAGTTTGCATCGATATACACATACGCATATATATAAACACACACACACACACACACACTAGCTTGGATAAGCAGTGCTTCCCAAGTTATTTGAAAAAATCAATTTTTTAACTGTACCCAATGCATAAGGTTGCGGGTGAACTATAACTCACATCAGGAGAACCCTGAAAAACACCGGCAGTACTTAAAGTTTGTGATGTTGGGCAAGTTTGCTCTGGATGCATCACCGGTGGGGTTGAGTGTAGGGTAAACTACAACTCCCACTATGGTGAGTCAGTCCTTTCAAACCCCTCCAAGTTTGGTCCAGGTCCATCATTGGTGGAGGTCACAGTTTCCCTGTTTGTGGGTGAACTACAACTCCCAGAAAGGAAGCCCAGTTCCCTAACCTCTCCAGTAATCAAATTTCGGCATATCAGGTACTTATGCCAAATTTGGTCCAGATCCACCAGTGTTTGGGTTCACAGTGCTCTCTGGATGTAGGTTGGCAGAGACGGCAAGTGATCTTATGAAACTACAACTCCCAGGACTGCCGAAACATTGGATCTTAATGAAACGAGAGACGGAGAGAGATCCATCTCTCGGCGACCCGGGAGACGTTTGGAGGTGGAAGAAATTGAGCGGAAAAGGAGCCCGTCTGTCAGCAAACCAATGCCGTGCGGACAGATGGGCAATGTCATCCGGAACCGTCCTCTCTTCATGACAACGTTGTTATCATCATCGCAAAATGCATCTACGGCACAACGTCCGTCTCTGTGAACCCTATTGATATCTTCCATATAGGAGGACAAAGTTGCCCGACAGGAATCAAGGAAACTATAGATCGAATCCTATTGAAATACAAACCCCTGATAGATGGCCACCGAGCAATAATAATAATAATAATAATAATAATAATAACAACAACAACAACAGATGGCCACCGAGCAATAATAATAATAATAATAATAATAATAATAATAATAATAAAACAACAACAACAACAGATGGCCACCGAGCAATAATAATAATAATAATAATAATAATAATAATAATAATAACAACAACAACAACAACAACAGATGGCCACCGAGCAATAATAATAATAATAATAATAATAATAATAATAATAACAACAACAACAACAGATGGCCACCGAGCAATAATAATAATAATAATAATAATAATAATAATAATAACAACAACAACAACAACAGATGGCCACCGAGCAATAATAATAATAATAATAATAATAATAATAATAATAATAATAACAACAACAACCACCCTAACCCTAACCCATTGATCATATCCTCAGCTGCTGTAAGAAAATTGCACAGACAGACTACAAACAGAGGCACAACTCTGTGGCCCGAATGATTCATTGGAACTTATGCCTCAAGTCCCACCTCCCAGCAGCAAAGAACTGGTGGGATCACAAACCTGCAAAAGTCTTGGAAAATGAGCACGCAAAGATACTGTGGGACTTCCGAATCCAGACTGACAAAGTTCTGGAACACAACACACCAGACATCACAGTTGTGGAAAAGAACAAGGTTTGGATCATTGATGTCGCCATCCCAGGTGACAGTCGCATTGACGAAAAACAACAGGAAAAACTCAGCCGCTGTCAGGACCTCAAGATTGAACTGCAAAGACTCTGGCAGAAACCAGTGCAGGTTTTCCCCCCAGACCATTGTTCGAAATTCATCTCCACACCCCCATGAGGACCAGCACCTTGAAGTCCCCCCTTTTGTTTCTCCGTTTGGCCAAATTATACCCCAAAATAGCCGGGGAGCGGGCCGATCCGAGGACATTGCCGGAACACGTAGTTGGCCGGGCTCCAGCGAAAGGAGCCGAAGGACGGCGGCTAATAAGAGGGAGATAAAGGGATTTGCGGGGATCATGACGCTCGGCCGGGCAACAGGTCCGCCGCTAATCCCTGTGCCGCGACCCGTAACGACCCGGATCGAACCAGCCGGATTAGGAGACCCTTCGCTCGGGCGCAAGGAGAGCCTTTTCACGCGGCTCCCGGCACAACCGTCTCCTTTCGCGGCTGCCGGGAGAAGGGAAATAATCATTATTTCTTCCACTCGCACGCTTTGGGCGCACGGACTGGAATACAAAGTAGACGAGATGGCTTCACCGAAGAGAGCGGATTCGGGAAGGCAGCAACTCCCATCAACCGCGGCCAACACGTTTCCGATTCGAGCCAGGGATATGTTGCTGCAGCAACAAAGGCCAATGCGATCAAACCCAATATATATCTCCAGTTTAATTCAAGATATTGAGAAGTCATAGTCCTCATCTATTCTCCACTATGAAAGGCCACATTTGGATTACTCTCAATGTTAAATTGAACCTGAGCCAGACGTCTGGTGCTGAAGCAACGAAGGCCAATGCTATCAAAGCCAACATATCTCCAGTCTAATTCAAGGTGTTGAGAAGTCATAGTCCCCATCGATTCTCTACTATGAAAGGCCTTGTTTTGGATTGCTGTCGATGCTAAATTGAACCCGAGCCAGCCGTGTGGTGCTGCAGCAACGAAGGCCAATGCTATCAAAGCCAATATATCTCCTGTCCAATTCGAGATGTTGAGAAGTCATAGTCCCCATCTATTCTCCATTATGAAAGGCCTTGTTTTGGATTGCTGTCGATGCTAAATTGAACCCGAGCCAGCCGTGTGGTGCTGCAGCAACGAAGGCCAATGCTATCAAAGCCAACATATCTCCAGTCTAATTCAAGGTGTTATAGTCCCCATCGATTCTCTACTATGAAAGGCCTTGTTTTGGATTGCTGTCGATGCTAAATTGAACCCGAGCCAGCCGTGTGGTGCTGCAGCAACGAAGGCCAATGCTATCAAAGCCAATATATCTCCTGTCCAATTCGAGATGTTGAGAAGTCATAGTCCCCATCTATTCTCCATTATGAAAGGCCTTGTTTTGGATTGCTGTCGATGCTAAATTGAACCCGAGCCAGCCGTGTGGTGCTGCAGCAACGAAGGCCAATGCTGTCAAAGCCAACATATCTCCAGTCTAATTCAAGGTGTTGAGAAGTCATAGTCCCCATCGATTCTCTACTATGAAAGGCCTTGTTTTGGATTGCTGTCGATGCTAAATTGAACCCGAGCCAGCCGTGTGGTGCTGCAGCAACGAAGGCCAATGCTATCAAAGCCAACATATCTCCAGTCTAATTCAAGGTGTTGAGAAGTCATAGTCCCCATCAATTCTCTACTATGAAAGGCCTTGTTTTGGATTGCTGTCGATGCTAAATTGAACCCGAGCCAGCTGTGTGGTGCTGCAGCAACGAAGGCCAATGCTATCAAAGCCAATATATCTCCTGTCCAATTCGAGATGTTGAGAAGTCATAGTCCCCATCTATTCTCCATTATGAAAGGCCTTGTTTTGGATTGCTGTCGATGCTAAATTGAACCTGAACCAGCTATGTGGTGCTGCAGCAACATAGACAAATGCTATCAAAGCCAATATAACTCCAGTCTAATTCAAGATGATGGGAATCTTCACTGCCATACAATATTGATTGAAACTGCATTATCTGGTCAGTGTAGACTCATACAATGCAGTTCAATGCCCGTAATAATAATAATGCAAATAATAATACATGAATTATAATACACACACACACACACACACATATCTATATATATAAAATGATAAAGTTGTTTGCGCAGTGACTATAACAACAAAACTAAACATCCCAGAAATACGAAATTTGGCAACACAATGCAAAAGGCTTGCCTCCAGGTTACAACAACACAACCACACCACAAAACCACAATCCGGACCCACAAAACTCACAACAACGCATCATGCGATAACAACACAACTAAACGCCCCAGAAATACAAAACTTGGCAACACAATGCAAAAGCCTTGCCTCCCAGTTGTAACAACACAACCACACCACAAAACCACACAGGACCCACAAAACTCACAACAACGCATCATGCGATAACAACACAACTAAACACCCCAGAAATACAAAACTTGGCAACACAATGCAAAAGCCTTCCCTCCAGGTTGTAACAACACAACCACACCACAAAACCACAATCCGGACCCATAAAACTCACAACAACGCATCGTGACTACAACAACACAACTAAACACCCCAGAAATACGAAACTTGGCACACAACTAAACACCCCAGAAATATAAAACTTGACAACACAATGCAAAAGCCTTGCCTCCCGGTTGTAACAACACAACCACACCACAAAACCACAATCCGGACCCACAAAACTCACAACAATGCATCGTGACTATAACAACACAACTAAACGCCCCAGAAATACGAAACTTGGCACACAACTAAACGTCCCAGAAATACAAAACTTGACAACACAACACAAAAGCCTTTTCTCCCGGTTGTAACAACACAACTACACCACAAAACCACAATCCGGACCCACAAAACTCACAACAACGCATAGTGACTATAACACAACTAAACGCCCCAGAAATACAAAATTTGACAACACAACGCAAAAGCCTTGCCTCCCAGTTGTAAGAACACAACCACAACACAAAACCACAATCCGGACCCACAAAACTCACAACAACGCATCATGACTATAACAACACAACTAAACGCCCCAGAAACACAAAACTTGGCAAAACAATGCAAAACCCTTGCCTCCCAGTTGTAACAACACAACCACAACACAAAACCACAATCCGGACCCACAAAACTCATAACAACGCATCATGACTATAGCAACACAACTAAATGCCCCAGAAATATGAAACTTGGCAACACAACATAAAAGCATTCCCTTCCGATTGTAACAACACAACCACACCACAAAACCACAATCCAGACCCACAAAACTCACAACAGTGCATCGTGACTATAACAACACAACTAAACGCCCCAGAAATACAAAACTTGGCACACAACTAAGCGCCCCAGAAATACAAAACTTGACAACACAACACAAAAGCCTTTTCTCCCGGTTGTAACAACACAACTACACCACAAAACCACAATCCGGACCCACAAAACTCACAACAACGCATTGTGACTATAACAAATACAAAATTTGACAACACAACTCATCCACCTCCCCAATCCCTACATTCACACTTGGCCTCCAAAAAACAATTACAATAATAACAATGACAACAACAACAACAATAAGAATCAACACCATCACAGGCAAGAAACAGCCAGGCACTGAGGCTGAGAGGCCAGTCAGTGCTACACTGGGCCTCCAAAAAACAATACAGTAGCATCTAACTTATCCAACCTTCATGACCACAACAACAACAATAATAATAAACAGCTACACAGGCAAAACAAAAAAAAGACTATTGTACCACAATAAAAATATAAACCGCACTCAGCAGAATCAGACATTACAACTAACAACAAACCAAAGACCACAGGGATCTCAACCAATTATCAATCAACACAAAAATTGAAGAAGGTAACAGACTTCAAATACAACTACTAATGTGAGTATAAAGAAGGTGGAGATCACAGCATCAATACAACCTAATGTAGACTGACCAACACCATCAGACTAAGCCACAGCAACGCGTGGCCGGGCACAGCTAGTATTATATATATAATACGTTCTAATGCTATTAATTAATACATATGTATATCTAGACACATAATAAAAGTGAAAATAGGCATGTGTGTATGTAGCATTTTTAGCTTTGTTAGTGTTCCTCAATGCACATAATAATAATAATATGAATTAATATATATAATAATAATAATAATAATAATAATAATAATAATAATAATAATAATAATACATCCTAATGCTATTAATAAATATCTATATCTATCTATACACATAACAAAAGTGAAAATATGAATGTGTGTATGTGGCATTGTTAGCTTTGTTAGTGTTCCTCAATGCACTTAATAATAATAATACATGAATTATTATATATATATATATATATATATATATATATATATATATATATATACATATTACATAATAATAATACATTCTAATGCTATTAATTAATAAATATCTATATCTATCTAAACACATAATAAAAGTGAAAATAGGCATGTGTGTATGTGGCATTTTTAGCTTTGTTAGTGTTCCTCATGCACATAATAGTAATACATGAATGTATACACATATTATATAATAATAATACATTCTAATGCTATTAATTAATAAATATCTATATCTATCTAGACACATAATAAAAGTGAAAATAGGCATGTGTGTATGTGGCGTCTTTAGCTTTGTTAGTGTTCCTCAATGCACATAATAATAATAAATAATAATAATAATAATATGAATTATAATATATATATATATATATATATATATATATATATTATATTATATAATACTAATACATCCAAATGCTATTAATAAATATCTATATCTATCTATACACATAACAAAAGTGAAAATATGAATGTGTGTATGTGGCATTTTTAGCTTAGTGTTCCTCATGCACACAATAATACATGAGTTATATATATATATATATATATATATACACACATATTACATAATAATAATACATTCTAATGCTATTAATTAATAAATATCTATATCTATCTAAACACATAATAAAAGTGAAAATAGGCATGTGTGTATGTGGCATTTTTAGCTTTGTTAGTGTTCCTCATGCACACAATAATACATGAAATATATATATATATATATATATATATATATATATATAAAAGAGTGATGGCATCACGGCAATTCACAAAACAACAAAAGTACAGGCCCCCCAACCTCAAAATTTGACAACACAACCCATAATCCACGCCTCAAGGTTGATACAACAAAAAGAAAAGAAAAATAAAGTCCCAATTAGAGGGAGAGCAATAATGTTTTTTATCCAATTGCTGCCAGTTTAGAGGGCTAATCTCTGCCCACTTGGTTGCCTAGCAACCAAGGGACAGCCAGGTTTCAGTTAGGGGACAGGCAGATTTAGGCCTCACTTAGGCCTCTTCCACAGATTATCAGATTTTAACTGGATTATATGGCAGTGTAGACTCAAGGCCCTTCCACACAGCTATATAACCCATTTAGAATCTTATATGATCTGCTTTGCACTGGATTATTCTGACTCCACACTGCCATATAATCCACTTCAGTGGGCATTTTATACAGCTGTGAAGAAGGGGCCTCAGATAATCCAGTTCTGAGCAGATAATATAAGATTAGAAATATACAGTAGAGTCTCACTTATCCAACGTAAACAGGCCGGCAGGATAAGTGAATATGTTGGATAATAAGAAGGGATTCAGGAAAAGCCAATTAAACATCAAATTAGGTAATCGTTATACAAATTAAGCACCAAAACATCATATTATACAACAAATTTGACAGAAAAAGTAGTTCCATGCGCAGTAATGCTATGTAGTATTTACAGTAGAGTCTCACTTATCCAACGTTCTGGATTATCCAACGCATTTTTGTAGTCAATGCTTTCAATATATCGTGATATTTTGGTGCTAAATTCATAAATACAGTAATTACTATATAGCATTACTGTGTACTGAACTACTTTTTCTGACAAATTTGTTGTCTAACATGATGTTTTGGTGCTTAATTTGTAAAATCATAACTTAATTTGATGTTTAATAGGGTTATCCTTAATTCCTCATTATCCAACATATTCGCTTATCCAACGTTCTGCCGGACCGTTTATGTTGGATAAGTGAGACTACTGTACTGTATTTACAAATTTACCACTAAAATATCACAATGAATTTAAAACACTGACTACAAAAACATTGATTATGAAAAGGCAGACTGCGTTGGATAATCCAGAACATTGTATAAGCGAATGTTGGATAAGTGAGATTCTTCTTTAATATGAAATAATTACTGGGATAGAATAATGCAGAACAATATAATCTCTAAAACCAGGACAGTAAATAAACAAGGGTATTCCAGACAGGAAACAATCAGGGCCAGCTAACACCTCCCAACAAAGTATTCCCATCATCAAAGTCTGGAAAATCCTCTGTTTTCTCAGGGCCACAGACAGTAGAAGCACATAAAATATCGCAAACAACACCACTCTGAAAACAAGGGAATTCCAGACAGGAAACAATCAGGGCCAGCTAACACCTCCCAAGAAAAAATTCACTTAGGGAGGAAACAGCCAGGCTTTAAAGCTGCAAGGCCATTACATCCTAATCATTTTTCCTAATTGCAGCATTCATACTTGCCTCCAACAAACAAAAAAAACCCAATCAGAAATATTGTATATTCACAACCTTTAGGAAATAATATCCCCTGATGGCGCAGCGTGTTAAAGCGCTGAGCTGCTGAACTTCTGGACTGAAAGGCCACAGGTTTGAATTGGGGGAGCGGAGAGAGCCCCCACTGTTAGCCCCAGCTTCTGCCAACCCAGAAGTTCGAAAACATGCAAATGTGAGTGCATCAATAGGTACTGCTCCGGCGGGAAGGTAACGCCGCTCCATGTAGTCATCCCACATGACCTTGGAGGAGTCTATGGACAACGCCGGCTCTTCGGCTTAGAAATGGAGATGAGCACCAACCTCCAGAGTAAGACACGACTGGACTTAATGTCTGGGGAAAACCTTTACCCTTGACCTTAACTACCACCAATTCCTCAATACTTTATTTCCCAGACCACCAGACTTCGCCACAGCAACGCGTGGCCGGGCACAGCTAGTTAATTAATAAATATCTATATCTCTCCAAACACATAATAAAAGTGAAAATAGGCATGTGTGTATGTGGCATTTTTAGCTTTGTTAGTGTTCCTCATGCACATAATAGTAATACATGAATATATACACATATTACATAATAATAATACATTCTAATGCTATTAATTAATAAATATCTATATCTATCTAGACACATAATAAAAGTGAAAATAGGCATGTGTGTATGTGGCATCTTTAGCTTTGTTAGTGTTCCTCAATGCACATAATAATAATAATAATAATAATAATAATAATAATAATAATAATAATAATATGAATTATATATATATATTATATAATACTAATACATCCAAATGCTATTAATAAATATCTATATCCATCTATACACATAACAAAAGTGAAAATATGAATGTGTGTATGTGGCATTTTTAGCTTTGTTAGTGTTCCTCATGCACACAATAATACATGAACTATACACACATACTAGCTTTGCCCGGCCACGCGTTGCTGTGGCAAAGTGCTGGTGGTATTGGTTAAAAATTGTTGTGTAACTTTTGACGTTATTTGTATTTTTAAATTATTCTTATTGTAAGTTATCTTTTTATTTATTATATTTTATTATTTTCTTATATTTTTTTAGTTTTTCTGTTATTATAGTATTTTATTGTATTAATTTTTTTTAGTGTTTTTAATTATTTTTTTGTGTTTTTTATTATTTTTATGGGGTTGCTAGGAGACCAAGTTGGAGGAGCTTAGCCTTCTAACTGGCAGTAATTGGATAAAAGCAATTATTGCTCTCCCTCTAATTAGGACTTTATTTTTCTTTTCTTTTTGTTGTATCAACCTAGAGGCGTGGATCATGGGTTGTGTTGTCAAATTTCGAGGTTGGAGGGCCTGTAGTTTTGTTGTTTTGTGGGTCGCCGTGATGCCATCACTCTTTTATATATATATATATACACACACACACACACACACACACATATTACATAATAATAATACATTCTAATGCTATTACTTAATAAACATCTGTATCTATCTAGGCACATAATAAAGGTGAAAATATGCATGTGTGTATGTGGCATCTTTAGCTTTGTTTGTGTTCCTTTTAAATACATTATACGTAACTACCCTCAATTCGCTTCTAACACAATAAGTACACAGCAGATGACCGAAACATTCTGAAACTTGGTGTGGTTAAAGATGTAAACGTTGCCTACGATTGCGCCAAGTTTCATCCCGATCGCCACAAAAACGATGGAGAAACGAGCCTCGATTTGAATGACTGAGCCAACAGCGTGTTGCTGCAGCAACAAAAACCGATGCCATCGTAGCCTGAGTTAATCGAGCCATTGGAAATCCCAGGACTCTGGGGTCAAACTGCATTTGTTCTCGAGTGTAAACACACCCAATGTGCCAGTATAACGTTCTCCTTGTTTGCGTCCTCTTTGACTCAAGGAACTGCGAGTCCTATGAAAAGCTTGTGACTGCAATTCCTTTGCAGCCGTGAAAAAACCTCTTTGTGATGCCTGTAGGTTGGCCTTGTTTGGGAACGTCAGGAGACAGCCTTGAGACCCCCAAAAAATAAGAATAAAGGGGTTGGAAACACATAAAATTAACTCGGGGCAAACTTGGGCCCTCCGGGTGTTTTGGACTTCAACTCCCACAATTCCTAGCAGCCGGTAGGAAAAGTAACTCTTGGTTTATCATTTAGGGAAAGTAACTCTACTCTTAGTGTTTGGGAAAAGTAACTATGTTAGCATCTGGAGAAAATAACTAGTTATTTGGGAGAAGTAACTACTGGGAAAAGTAACTCTTCGCTTATCGTATTGGGAAAGTAACTCCACTGTTAGTGTTTGCGAAAAGTAACTGCTGTTATCATTTGGGGAAAGTAACTACTGTTAGCGCTTGGGGAAAGTAACTATTGGGAAAAGTAACTCTTGGCTTATGATTTGGGGAGAGTAACTACTGTTAGTGTTCAGGAAAAGTAATTGCTGTTATCATTTGGGGAAAGTAACGTTACTGTTATTGTTTGGGGGAAAGTAACTCTTGACTTATCAATTGGTAAAAGGAACTCAACGTATTATTTGGTGAAGGTAATTAATGGAAAAAGTAACTCTTGACTTATCCTTTGGAAAAAGGAACTCCACTGTTAAATGCATTTGGTAAAAGTAACTCAACTGTTATCGTTTGGGGAAAGTAAATACTGGGAAAAGTAACTCGGCTTATCATTTGGAAAAAGTAACTACTGCTTGCGTTAGGGGAAAGTAACTCAACTGTTAGTGTTTGGGAGAAGCAACTGCTGTTATCATTTAGGGAAAATAACTATTGGGAAAAGTAACTCTTGGCTTATGATTTGGGAAAAGCAACTACTGTTAGTGTTCAGGAAAAGGCTTCCCCGTCTGCGCAGGGTTCCATACTTCGCTCTTTAACAACACAACCGTCCAATGCTAAGGCTTCCCCGTCTGCGCAGGGTTCCATACTTTGCACTTTAACAACACAACCGTTCAATGCTAAGGCTTCCCCGTCTGCGCAGGGTTCCATACTTTGCACTTTAACAACACAACCGTTCAATGCTAAGGCTTCCCCGTCTGCGCAGGGTTCCATACTTCGCTCTTTAACAACACAACCGTTCAATGCTAAGGCTTCCCCGTCTGCGCAGGGTTCCATACTTTGCACTTTAACAACACAACCGTTCAATGCTAAGGCTTCTCCGTCTGCGCAGGGTTCCATACTTCGCTCTTTAACAACACAACCGTTCAATGTTAAGGCTTCCTCGTCTGCGCAGGGTTCCATACTTCGCCCTTTAACAACACAACCGTTCAATGCTAAGGCTTCCCCGTCTGCGCAGGGTTCCGTACTTCGCACTTTAACAACACAACCGTTCAATGCTAAGGCTTCCCCGTCTGCGCAGGGTTCCGTACTTCGCACTTTAACAACACAACCGTTCAATGCTAAGGCTTCCTCGTCTGCGCAGGGTTCCGTACTTCGCACTTTAACAACACAACCGTTCAATGCTAAGGCTTCCCCGTCTGCGCAGGGTTCCGTACTTCGCTCTTTAACAACACAACCGTTCAATGCTATGGCTTCCCTGTCTGCGCAGGGTTCCATACTTTGCACTTTAACAACACAACCGTTCAATGCTAAGGCTTCCCCGTCTGCGCAGGGTTCCATACTTCGCTCTTTAACAACACAACCGTTCAATGCTAAGGCTTCCCCGTCTGCGCAGGGTTCCATACTTCGCTCTTTAACAACACAACCGTTCAATGCTAAGGCTTCCCCGTCTGCGCAGGGTTCCATACTTTGCACTTTAACAACACAACCGTTCAATGCTAAGGCTTCCCCGTCTGCGCAGGGTTCCATACTTCGCTCTTTAACAACACAACCGTTCAATGCTAAGGCTTCCCCGTCTGCGCAGGGTTCCATACTTCGCTCTTTAACAACACAACCGTTCAATGCTAAGGCTTCTCCGTCTGCGCAGGGTTCCATACTTCGCTCTTTAACAACACAACCGTTCAATGCTAAGGCTTCTCCGTCTGCGCAGGGTTCCATACTTCGCTCTTTAACAACATAACCGTTCAATGCTAAGGCTTCTCCGTCTGCGCAGGGTTCCATACTTCGCTCTTTAACAACACAACCGTTCAATGTTAAGGCTTCCTCGTCTGCGCAGGGTTCCATACTTCGCCCTTTAACAACACAACCGTTCAATGCTAAGGCTTCCCCGTCTGCGCAGGGTTCCATACTTCGCCCTTTAACAACACAACCGTCCAATGCTAAGGCTTCCCCGTCTGCGCAGGGTTCCATACTTCGCCCTTTAACAACACAACCGTCCAATGCTAAGGCTTCCTCGTCTGCGCAGGGTTCCATACTTCGCCCTTTAACAACACAACCGTTCAATGCTAAGGCTTCCCCATCTGCGCAGGGTTCCATACTTCGCCCTTTAACAACACAACCGTCCAATGCTAAGGCTTCCTCGTCTGCGCAGGGTTCCATACTTCGCCCTTTAACAACACAACCGTTCAATGCTAAGGCTTCCCCGTCTGCGCAGGGTTCCATACTTTGCACTTTAACAACACAACCGTCCAATGCTAAGGCTTCTCCGTCTGCGCAGGGTTCCATACTTCGCCCTTTAACAACACAACCGTCCAATGCTAAGGCTTCCCCGTCTGCGCAGGGTTCCATACTTCGCCCTTTAACAACACAACCGTTCAATGCTAAGGCTTCCCCGTCTGCGCAGGGTTCCATACTTTGCACTTTAACAACATAACCATTCAATGCTAAGGCTTCTCCGTCTGCGCAGGGTTCCATACTTCGCTCTTTAACAACACAACCGTTCAATGTTAAGGCTTCCTCGTCTGCGCAGGGTTCCATACTTTGCACTTTAACAACATAACCATTCAATGCTAAGGCTTCTCCGTCTGCGCAGGGTTCCATACTTCGCTCTTTAACAACACAACCGTTCAATGTTAAGGCTTCCTCGTCTGCGCAGGGTTCCATACTTTGCACTTTAACAACATAACCATTCAATGCTAAGGCTTCTCCGTCTGCGCAGGGTTCCATACTTCGCTCTTTAACAACACAACCGTTCAATGTTAAGGCTTCCTCGTCTGCGCAGGGTTCCATACTTTGCACTTTAACAACATAACCATTCAATGCTAAGGCTTCCCCGTCTGCACAGGGTTCCATACTTCGCTCTTTAACAACACAACCGTTCAATGCTAAGGCTTCTCCGTCTGCGCAGGGTTCCATACTTTGCACTTTAACAACATAACCATTCAATGCTAAGGCTTCTCCGTCTGCGCAGGGTTCCATACTTCGCCCTTTAACAACACAACCGTTCAATGCTAAGGCTTCCCCGTCTGCGCAGGGTTCCATACTTCGCCCTTTAACAACACAACCGTCCAATGCTAAGGCTTCCTCGTCTGCGCAGGGTTCCATACTTCGCCCTTTAACAACACAACCGTTCAATGCTAAGGCTTCCCCATCTGCGCAGGGTTCCATACTTCGCACTTTAACAAGACAACCGTTCTCTGGGTATGTATTTCTTTGCATTTTGTTTCCACTGGGTTTGCACTGGGTGGCCTATTCCTAAACGGCAAGAATAGGGTTGGATTGGATGACCTCTGGGGTCCCTTTTCCAACTCTATAGCTTGCAGTGGCAGCTAGGTACATATGATCCTCAAGCATAAATACACACCCTGAAATACAGATATGGTTCTGATTTTTACTTGTATAATGGTGAGGGGTTCAGACAGATGGCCATCTGCCGGGAGGGCCCGAATGGTGTCTTCCTTGCAGCAGAATGGCATTGGGTGAAATACAAGGATGTCAAAGAGAGGAAGCTTGTCGCCCGCCATCCCGAAATGTCACAGGAAGTAACTGACTTATCATTTCGGGGAAATAACTGCTGGGAAAAGTAACTCTTGGCTTATCATTTGGGGAAAGTAACTACGGGGAAAAGTAACTCTTAGCTCATCATTTGCGGAAAGTAACTCTACTGTTATCGTTTGGAAAAAATAACTATAGTTATGGTTTGGGAAAAGTAACTAGTGGGAAAAGTAACTACTGGGAAAAGTAACTCTTGGCTTATCATTTGGGGAAAGTAATTATACTGTTATTGTTTGGAAAAAGTAACTATAGTTATGGTTTGGGAGAAATAACCAGTGGGAAAAGTAACTACTGAGAAAAGTAACTCTTGGTTTGTCATTTGGGGAAAGTAACTCTACTGTTAGTGTTTGGAAGAATTAACTACTGTTAATGTTTGGGAAAAGTAACTACTCTTATCATTTTGGAAAAGTAACTCTATAGTTATTGTTTGGAAAAGTAACTAGTGGGAAAAGTAACTACTGAGAAAAGTAACTCTTGGCTTATCATTTGGGGAAAGTAACTACTGCTAGTGTTTGGGAGAAGTAACTACTAGGAAAGGTAACTTGGCTTATCATTTGGGGAACATAACTTTGTTAGTGTTGGGAGAAATAACTACTGTTAGCATTTCGAGAAAGTAACTACTAGGAAAAGTAACTCTTGACTTATCATTTGGAAAAAGTAACTCTACTGTTAGCATTCAGGGAAAATAACTAGTTAACATTTGGGGAAAGTGGCACGGGCCAGAACTGAAATGGCACGGACCAGAACCTGATTGGTTTCCGCATATGATTCAGATTTTTACTTGCATAGCGGTGTGAGGTTTAGACAGATGGCCATCTGCCGGGAGGGCTTGGATGGTGTCTTTGGGCGAAACGCAAGGACGTGAAAGCGAGGGCGCTTGTGGCCCGCCATCTCGAAATGGCACGGACCAGAACCTGACCGCTTGCCGCATTGATTCCCCGGCGTCCGTCCTGCTTTGACAAATGGCGTTGTCCTTCGCGGCCGGCGGCAGCCGAGGAGAACGTGGTGAGACAGCGAGGAATAATCCGCCCGCCAGTCATTCATCCCGTTGATTGACACCAGCAATAACGAAAAGGGTCAGCAGCCAGAGAGGCCTTTTTCGGGCTTCCAAGCATCGCTGGTGACTTCCAGGTCTGAATCGCAGTATTGGAGGGGGCCCTGAGGATCATCCAGCCCAACCCCATTCTCCCAGGCAGGAAGACACCACCAAAACACTCCCGAAAGAGGGCAAGGTGAATCACCCCAAAGTCCACCAGTGTGCAAAGTTGGCAGCGCTGGGTCTCTGTGCCAAGTTTGGTCCTGATCTGTCAGTGGTGGGGTTCAAAGGGCTCACGGAATACAGGTGAACTATAACTTCCAGACATCTATTTATTGATCTATCGATCGATCGATCGATCTACTTATCTGCCTAAAGCATCTGTCTATCATCTATCTATCAATTGATCTACCTACCTACAACATCTATCAATTGATCTATCAAACTATCTATCTACCTACCTACCTACGACATCTGTCTATCATCTATCTATCAATCAATCTACCTACCTATGACATCTATCAATTGATCTATCTATCTATCTATCTATCTACCTACCTACCTACCTACCTATGGCATCTGTCTATCATCTATCTATCTATCAATCAATCTACCTACCTATGACATCTATCAATTGATCTATCTATCTACCTACCTACCTACCTACCTATGGCATCTGTCTATCATCTATCTATCTATCAATCAATCTACCTACCTATGACATCAATTGATCTATCTATCTACCTACCTACCTATGGCATCTGTCTATCATCTATCTATCTATCAATCAATCTACCTACCTATGACATCAATTGATCTATCTATCTACCTACCTACCTATGGCATCTGTCTATCATCTATCTATCTATCAATCGATCTACCTACCTACCCAAAGCATCTATCAATTGATCTATCTATCTACCTATCTACCTATGGCATCTGTCTATCATCTATCTATCAATCAATCTACCTACCTACGGCATCTATCAATTGATCTATCTATCTATCTATCTATCTATCTATCTATCTATCGATCTACCTACGGCATCTATCAATTGATCTATCTATCGATCAATCGATCTATCTATCTATCTATCTATCTTCCAACCTATCTACGGCATCTGTCTATCGTCTATCTATCTATCAATCTACCTACCTACCTACGACATCTATCAATTGATCTATCTATCGATCTATCGATCTACCTATCTGCCTACGGCATCTGTCTATCATCTATCTATCGATCTACCTACCTACCCACTGCATCTATCAGTTGATCTATCTACCTACCTATCTATGTATTGATCTACCTACATATCTATCGATGTATCTATCTATTTACCTATGGCATCTGTCTATCATCTATCTATCAATACATCTGCCTACCTACCTATGACATCTATCAATTGATCTATCTATCTATCTATGTATCTACCTATCTGCCTACGGCATCTGTCTATCATCTATCTATCTATCAACCTATCTATCTACCTACCTACCTACGGCATCTGTCTATCATCTATCTATCAATCAATCTACCTACCTACGGCATCTATCAATTGATCTATTTATCTACCTACCTACCTACCTATGGCATCTGTCCATCATCTATCAATCGATCTACCTACCTACCTACGGCATCTATCAATTGATCTATATATTGATCTATCTATCTACCTATCTATCTATCTACCAATGGCATCTGTCTATCATCTATCTATCAATCGATCTACCTACCTACCTACGACATCTATCAATTGATCTATCTATCTATCGATCAATCTATCTATCTATCTATCTATCTATCTATCTATCTATCTATCTATCTACCTATGGCATCTGTCTATTGATTTATCTACCTAGCTATAAATTTACAGAAAGAGCAGTTCAGTACACGGTAACATTATGTAGTAATTACTGTATCTATGAATTTAGCATCAAAACACCAGAATGTATTGAAAACATTGACTACCAAAGACATTGGCTACTAAAAAAAATTGGCTACAAATAAAGATAGAATTGCATAAAATGAATTTACAGTAACAACATTGTTGGAAGTTACATCCATAACAATGTCAATCCTTGCTGCCGAGAGAATCATAGAATCATAGAATAGTAGAGTTGGAAGAGACCACATGGGCCATCTAGTCCAACCCCCTGCTAAGAAGCAGGAAATCGCATTCAAAGCACCCCCGACAGATGGCCATCCAGCCTCTGCTTAAAAGAAACAGCTGTGGATCCGGGTGGGAGGCAGACTGCGTTGGATATTCCAGAACATTGGATAAGACAGATTCTACTGTATGTATGTATGTATCTATCTATCTATCGAACCACACAGCTGGGAGAGATCAGCTAGGACTTGCAACTTGCCCCAAAGTGTTGCCAAACTAGATTAATTCTATAGTACTCAAATAGTACTTTTTAGCCATTCTTGCTAACAATCCCAAACTCGTGAAGCATCTGAATTCCTTAATGGTATGGGATTTTTTTTGGAGTGTTTATTCCCCAAAGACGCTGCTTTCGGAGAAGCCAAGCCCTTGGGGACGGCGGTTCGTGGGAAGGCTGCCGGATTGTCTTTGGGAAGATCCATTTGCGGAAAAGGCATCTTTGCAAACAGATGTTCCAGGAACCGCGGCACACTTTGCTCCCCGGACTTCCTGCGTTTGGGAAAGAGGCCTCCGGGCCGCTCTCACGGAAAGCCATCTCTATGGAGGAGAACGGCAAATCCGTTCCGGGATGCAGTCCGAACTTTATACAAACTGAAATGATGTGCTTTTTACATTGGAGATCTCACTCCAATGAGAGATCTCATCTCAGTTTTGTTGTTATAATATATATATAACTAGCTGTGCCCGGCCACGCGTTGCTGTGGCAAAGTGGTAGTGGTATTGGTTAAAAATTGTTGTGTAATTTTTATTTGATGTTATTTGTATTTTTTAATTAATTTTATTGTAAGTTATCTTTTTATTTATTATATTTTATTATTTTCTTGTATTATTTTTAGTTATTTTCTGTTATTATAGTATTTTATTGTATTAATTTTTTAGCTTTTTAAATTATTTTTTAGTGTTTTTTTATTATTTTTTATTGGGTTGCTAGGAGACCAAGTTGGAGGAGCTTAGCCTTCTAACTGGCAGCAATTGGATAAAAGCAATTATTCATCTCTCTCTAATTAGGACTTTATTTTTCTTTTCTTTTTGTTGTATCAACCTAGAGGCGTGGATGATGGGTTGTGTCGTCAAATTTCAAGGTTGGGGGGCCTGTAGTTTTGTTGTTTTGTGGGTCGCCGTGATGCCATCACTCTTTTATATATATAGATATATTATTGTAATAATATTTATGTATTTATTTATTTGCTACATTTATATCCCACTCTTCTCACCCCAAAGGGGACTCAGAGCGGCTTACAAATCAAATGAACATACAATATATGATTAGCATAGCACAATATAAGCATTACATTACTATAATTTACTATATCATTATATGGTAATATTATTAGTAATATTACGTTTAATATATAATGTATAATTAATATTATTATATTGTGTTATTATTAGTATAATATTGTACTACATTATAATATTATTATCAACATTATATGTATATACAATATATTAAATATTTACAAATCAAATGAACATACAACATATTATTAGCATAGCACAATATAAGCATTGCATTACTATATTGTACTATATCATTATATGGTAATATTATTGGTGATATTTATTTTATTTACTACATTTATATCCCGCTCTTCTCACCTCGGAGGGGACTCAGAGCGGCTTACAAATCAAATGAGCATACAATATATGATTAGCATAGCACAATATAAGCATTGCATTACTATATTGTACTATATCATTATATGGTAATATTATTAGTAATATTACATTTAATATATAATATATAATTAATATTATTATATTGTATTATTAGTAGTATAATATTGTATCCCATTATAATATTATTATCAATGTTATATGTATATACAATATATTATATATTTATAAATTATAAAATAATACATAATATATTATTATTATATTATATGTCCTTATTATATGTTACATTTTATCATTATATTATATATTATTATATAATATATTATATCATTATAATATTATTATATATTCTAATACAGTAGAGTCTCACTTATCCATGGTAAACAGGCCAGCAGAACGTTGGATAAGCAAATATGTTGGATAATAAGGAGGGATTAAGGAAAAGCCTATTAAACATCAAATTAGGTTATGATTTTACAAATAAAGCACCAAAACATCATGTTATACAACAAATTTGACAGAAAAAGTAGTTCAATATGCAGTAATGCTATGTTGTAATTACTGTATTTACGAATTTAGCACCAAAATATCACGATGTATTGAAAACATTGACTACAAAAATGCCTTGGATAATCCAGAACGTTGGATAAGCGAGAGTTGGATAAGTGAGACTCTACTGTATATATTTTATAATATTATCTAAATTATTTTATATTACATGTATATATAATATACATTACAGTACATATAATATGTAATATTATACAAAGTTTAATTATATAATAATAATAATAATAATAATAATAATAATAATAATAATAATAATAATAATAATATAATGACAATAATAATAATAGTCCAATTGCCTTATAGCTGGAGAACGCACATTAATTTGGACCTTTGGCTGAACTCCGCAGGCTTATGTAGTCCGAACCTTTTATGATCTGGGGATGATGGGAATGATAGTCCAAAGCACTCCATAGTGAGAAGGTTAATATATAAGAAAAGGTTTTGAGCCTGGAGGCTGATTCATTCACTTTTTAGCATCGTGGTCCCAGGGGTGATGAGAAGTCAGGACTGCTTATATATATATGCAAACACACACACACACACACAGGAAAGCCAGTAAATGGATGAGTCACAAACCAGTGGGATTCTATGACACACAAACTATATATGTGTGTGTGTGTGTGTAAAAAATGAATATATATATATATATATATATATATATATATATATATATATATCTCGGATTCCAGTGGTCTCCCAAGCAGTCTATCCTTTCCTTGAGTTGAGAGGGATCCCCAAAGGACATCTAGTCCAACCCCATTCTGCTATGAAGGAAGACACAGTCAAAGCCCTCCCGACAGATGGCCATCCAGTCCAACCCCCTTCATCCAGGCATGAAGACACAGTCAAAGCCCTCCCGACAGATGGCCATCCAGTCCAACCCTCTTTATCCAGGCATGAAGACACAGTCAAAGCCCTCCCGACAGATGGCCATCCAGTCCAACCCCTTCATCCAGGAATGAAGACACAGTCAAAGCCCTCCCGACAGATGGCCATCCAGTCCAACCCCCTTCATCCAGGCATGAAGACACAGTCAAAGCCCTCCCGACAGATGGCCATCCAGTCCAACCCCCTTCATCCAGGAATGAAGACACAGTCAAAGCCCTCCCGACAGATGGCCATCCAGTCCAACCCTCTTTATCCAGGCATGAAGACACAGTCAAAGCCCTCCTGACAGATGGCCATCCAGTCCAACCCCTTCATCCAGGAATGAAGACACAGTCAAAGCCCTCCCGACAGATGGCCATCCAGTCCAACCCCCTTCATCCAGGCATGAAGACACAGTCAAAGCCCTCCCGACAGATGGCCATCCAGTCCAACCCCCTTCATCCAGGCATGAAGACACAGTCAAAGCCCTCCCGACAGATGGCCATCCAGTCCAACCCTCTTTATCCAGGCATGAAGACACAGTCAAAGCCCTCCCGACAGATGGCCATCCAGTCCAACCCCCTTCATCCAGGCATGAAGACACAGTCAAAGCCCTCCCGACAGATGGCCATCCAGTCCAACCCCCTTCATCCAGGCATGAAGACACAGTCAAAGCCCTCCCGACAGATGGCCATCCAGTCCAACCCCCTTCATCCAGGCATGAAGACACAGTCAAAGCCCTCCCGACAGATGGCCATCCAGTCCAACCCTCTTTATCCAGGCATGAAGACACAGTCAAAGCCCTCCCGACAGATGGCCATCCAGTCCAACCCCCTTCATCCAGGAATGAAGACACAGTCAAAGCCCTCCTGACAGATGGCCATCCAGTCCAACCCCCTTCATCCAGGCATGAAGACACAGTCAAAGCCCTCCCGACAGATGGCCATCCAGTCCAACCCCCTTCATCCAGGCATGAAGACACAGTCAAAGCCCTCCCGACAGATGGCCATCCAGTCCAACCCCCTTCATCCAGGCATGAAGACACAGTCAAAGCCCTCCTGACAGATGGCCATCCAGTCCAACCCCCTTCATCCAGGCATGAAGACACAGTCAAAGCCCTCCCGACAGATGGCCATCCAGTCCAACCCTCTTTATCCAGGCATGAAGACACAGTCAAAGCCCTCCTGACAGATGGCCATCCAGTCCAACCCCCTTCATCCAGGCATGAAGACACAGTCAAAGCCCTCCTGACAGATGGCCATCCAGTCCAACCCCCTTCATCCAGGCATGAAGACACAGTCAAAGCCCTCCCGACAGATGGCCATCCAGTCCAACCCCCTTCATCCAGGCATGAAGACACAGTCAAAGCCCTCCCGACAGATGGCCATCCAGTCCAACCCCCTTCATCCAGGCATGAAGACACAGTCAAAGCCCTCCCGACAGATGGCCATCCAGTCCAACCCCCTTCATCCAGGCATGAAGACACAGTCAAAGCCCTCCCGACAGATGGCCATCCAGTCCAACCCCCTTCATCCAGGCATGAAGACACAGTCAAAGCCCTCCTGACAGATGGCCATCCAGTCCAACCCCCTTCATCCAGGCATGAAGACACAGTCAAAGCCCTCCCGACAGATGGCCATCCAGTCCAACCCTCTTTATCCAGGCATGAAGACACAGTCAAAGCCCTCCTGACAGATGGCCATCCAGTCCAACCCCCTTCATCCAGGCATGAAGACACAGTCAAAGCCCTCCTGACAGATGGCCATCCAGTCCAACCCCCTTCATCCAGGCATGAAGACACAGTCAAAGCCCTCCCGACAGATGGCCATCCAGTCCAACCCCCTTCATCCAGGCATGAAGACACAGTCAAAGCCCTCCCGACAGATGGCCATCCAGTCCAACCCCTTCATCCAGGCATGAAGACACAGTCAAAGCCCTCCTGACAGATGGCCATCCAGTCCAACCCCCTTCATCCAGGCATGAAGACACAGTCAAAGCCCTCCCGACAGATGGCCATCCAGTCCAACCCTCTTTATCCAGGCATGAAGACACAGTCAAAGCCCTCCTGACAGATGGCCATCCAGTCCAACCCCCTTCATCCAGGCATGAAGACACAGTCAAAGCCCTCCCGACAGATGGCCATCCAGTCCAACCCCCTTCATCCAGGCATGAAGACACAGTCAAAGCCCTCCTGACAGATGGCCATCCAGTCCAACCCCCTTCATCCAGGCATGAAGACACAGTCAAAGCCCTCCCGACAGATGGCCATCCAGTCCAACCCCCTTCATCCAGGCATGAAGACACAGTCAAAGCCCTCCCGACAGATGGCCATCCAGTCCAACCCCTTCATCCAGGCATGAAGACACAGTCAAAGCCCTCCCGACAGATGGCCATCCAGTCCAACCCCTTCATCCAGGCATGAAGACACAGTCAAAGCCCTCCTGACAGATGGCCATCCAGTCCAACCCCTTCATCCAGGCATGAAGACACAGTCAAAGCCCTCCCGACAGATGGCCATCCAGTCCAACCCCTTCATCCAGGCATGAAGACACAGTCAAAGCCCTCCTGACAGATGGCCATCCAGTCCAACCCCTTCATCCAGGCATGAAGACACAGTCAAAGCCCTCCCGACAGATGGCCATCCAGTCCAACCCCTTCATCCAGGCATGAAGACACAGTCAAAGCCCTCCTGACAGATGGCCATCCAGTCCAACCCCCTTCATCCAGGCATGAAGACACAGTCAAAGCCCTCCCGACAGATGGCCATCCAGTCCAACCCCCTTCATCCAGGCATGAAGACACAGTCAAAGCCCTCCCGACAGATGGCCATCCAGTCCAACCCCCTTCATCCAGGCATGAAGACACAGTCAAAGCCCTCCTGACAGATGGCCATCCAGTCCAACCCCCTTCATCCAGGCATGAAGACACAGTCAAAGCCCTCCTGACAGATGGCCATCCAGTCCAACCCCCTTCATCCAGGCATGAAGACACAGTCAAAGCCCTCCTGACAGATGGCCATCCAGTCCAACCCCCTTCATCCAGGCATGAAGACACAGTCAAAGCCCTCCTGACAGATGGCCATCCAGTCCAACCCCCTTCATCCAGGCATGAAGACACAGTCAAAGCCCTCCCGACAGATGGCCATCCAGTCCAACCCCCTTCATCCAGGCATGAAGACACAGTCAAAGCCCTCCCGACAGATGGCCATCCAGTCCAACCCCCTTCATCCAGGCATGAAGACACAGTCAAAGCCCTCCCGACAGATGGCCATCCAGTCCAACCCCCTTCATCCAGGCATGAAGACACAGTCAAAGCCCTCCCGACAGATGGCCATCCAGTCCAACCCTCTTTATCCAGGCATGAAGACACAGTCAAAGCCCTCCCGACAGATGGCCATCCAGTCCAACCCCCTTCATCCAGGAATGAAGACACAGTCAAAGCCCTCCTGACAGATGGCCATCCAGTCCAACCCCCTTCATCCAGGCATGAAGACACAGTCAAAGCCCTCCCGACAGATGGCCATCCAGTCCAACCCCCTTCATCCAGGCATGAAGACACAGTCAAAGCCCTCCCGACAGATGGCCATCCAGTCCAACCCCCTTCATCCAGGCATGAAGACACAGTCAAAGCCCTCCTGACAGATGGCCATCCAGTCCAACCCCCTTCATCCAGGCATGAAGACACAGTCAAAGCCCTCCCGACAGATGGCCATCCAGTCCAACCCTCTTTATCCAGGCATGAAGACACAGTCAAAGCCCTCCTGACAGATGGCCATCCAGTCCAACCCCCTTCATCCAGGCATGAAGACACAGTCAAAGCCCTCCTGACAGATGGCCATCCAGTCCAACCCCCTTCATCCAGGCATGAAGACACAGTCAAAGCCCTCCTGACAGATGGCCATCCAGTCCAACCCCCTTCATCCAGGCATGAAGACACAGTCAAAGCCCTCCTGACAGATGGCCATCCAGTCCAACCCCCTTCATCCAGGCATGAAGACACAGTCAAAGCCCTCCTGACAGATGGCCATCCAGTCCAACCCCCTTCATCCAGGCATGAAGACACAGTCAAAGCCCTCCTGACAGATGGCCATCCAGTCCAACCCCCTTCATCCAGGCATGAAGACACAGTCAAAGCCCTCCCGACAGATGGCCATCCAGTCCAACCCCCTTCATCCAGGCATGAAGACACAGTCAAAGCCCTCCCGACAGATGGCCATCCAGTCCAACCCCCTTCATCCAGGCATGAAGACACAGTCAAAGCCCTCCCGACAGATGGCCATCCAGTCCAACCCCTTCATCCAGGCATGAAGACACAGTCAAAGCCCTCCCGACAGATGGCCATCCAGTCCAACCCCCTTCATCCAGGCATGAAGACACAGTCAAAGCCCTCCTGACAGATGGCCATCCAGTCCAACCCCCTTCATCCAGGCATGAAGACACAGTCAAAGCCCTCCTGACAGATGGCCATCCAGTCCAACCCCCTTCATCCAGGCATGAAGACACAGTCAAAGCCCTCCCGACAGATGGCCATCCAGTCCAACCCCCTTCATCCAGGCATGAAGACACAGTCAAAGCCCTCCCGACAGATGGCCATCCAGTCCAACCCCTTCATCCAGGCATGAAGACACAGTCAAAGCCCTCCCGACAGATGGCCATCCAGTCCAACCCCCTTCATCCAGGCATGAAGACACAGTCAAAGCCCTCCCGACAGATGGCCATCCAGTCCAACCCCCTTCATCCAGGCATGAAGACACAGTCAAAGCCCTCCCGACAGATGGCCATCCAGTCCAACCCCTTCATCCAGGCATGAAGACACAGTCAAAGCCCTCCCGACAGATGGCCATCCAGTCCAACCCCTTCATCCAGGCATGAAGACACAGTCAAAGCCCTCCCGACAGATGGCCATCCAGTCCAACCCCTTCATCCAGGCATGAAGACACAGTCAAAGCCCTCCCGACAGATGGCCATCCAGTCCAACCCCTTCATCCAGGCATGAAGACACAGTCAAAGCCCTCCCGACAGATGGCCATCCAGTCCAACCCCCTTCATCCAGGCATGAAGACACAGTCAAAGCCCTCCCGACAGATGGCCATCCAGTCCAACCCCTTCATCCAGGCATGAAGACACAGTCAAAGCCCTCCCGACAGATGGCCATCCAGTCCAACCCCCTTCATCCAGGCATGAAGACACAGTCAAAGCCCTCCTGACAGATGGCCATCCAGTCCAACCCCCTTCATCCAGGCATGAAGACACAGTCAAAGCCCTCCCGACAGATGGCCATCCAGTCCAACCCCCTTCATCCAGGCATGAAGACACAGTCAAAGCCCTCCCGACAGATGGCCATCCAGTCCAACCCCTTCATCCAGGCATGAAGACACAGTCAAAGCCCTCCCGACAGATGGCCATCCAGTCCAACCCCTTCATCCAGGCATGAAGACACAGTCAAAGCCCTCCCGACAGATGGCCATCCAGTCCAACCCCCTTCATCCAGGCATGAAGACACAGTCAAAGCCCTCCCGACAGATGGCCATCCAGTCCAACCCCCTTCATCCAGGCATGAAGACACAGTCAAAGCCCTCCTGACAGATGGCCATCCAGTCCAACCCCCTTCATCCAGGCATGAAGACACAGTCAAAGCCCTCCCGACAGATGGCCATCCAGTCCAACCCCTTCATCCAGGCATGAAGACACAGTCAAAGCCCTCCCGACAGATGGCCATCCAGTCCAACCCCTTCATCCAGGCATGAAGACACAGTCAAAGCCCTCCCGACAGATGGCCATCCAGTCCAACCCCCTTCATCCAGGCATGAAGACACAGTCAAAGCCCTCCTGACAGATGGCCATCCAGTCCAACCCCCTTCATCCAGGCATGAAGACACAGTCAAAGCCCTCCTGACAGATGGCCATCCAGTCCAACCCCCTTCATCCAGGCATGAAGACACAGTCAAAGCCCTCCCGACAGATGGCCATCCAGTCCAACCCCTTCATCCAGGCATGAAGACACAGTCAAAGCCCTCCCGACAGATGGCCATCCAGTCCAACCCCTTCATCCAGGCATGAAGACACAGTCAAAGCCCTCCCGACAGATGGCCATCCAGTCCAACCCCCTTCATCCAGGCATGAAGACACAGTCAAAGCCCTCCCGACAGATGGCCATCCAGTCCAACCCCCTTCATCCAGGCATGAAGACACAGTCAAAGCCCTCCCGACAGATGGCCATCCAGTCCAACCCCTTCATCCAGGCATGAAGACACAGTCAAAGCCCTCCCGACAGATGGCCATCCAGTCCAACCCCCTTCATCCAGGCATGAAGACACAGTCAAAGCCCTCCCGAAAGATGGCCATCCAGCGGCAATTCAACAGTCTCCAGAGAAGGAGACTCCACTGGAAGGGACCCCCAAAGGGCATCTAGTCCAACCCCTTTCCTGCTAAAGTACATTTCACTCAATCCAATGTGTTGTACATAGTATCCATCCAACGGAGCCGTTGTGCAGAAGGGGTCATATGCAAGCCCGAGTTCCCAAAAACTATGCGAACTCAGTAATCCCTGCACAACTTGACCTAATAAATAGATTACAAGGCCTTTGGGGAATTTTTTTTTGCCCCAAAACACAGCTCCCTTTGTTTTTTCCTGTGGTCTTTTAGCTCAAAAGTACAAGAGCCGAAAGGGAAGGTTTCGGAGACCAGCTCTTGGTTTGGTGGGCCTTGGGTTCATGCCCCAATTCCTCTAGAAAGGATTATTATTATTATTTACAGTATTATTGTTATTATTTTCTCTCTCTCTCTCTCTCTCTCTCTCTCTATATATATATATATATATATATAATCTTATTATAATCATATATTATAGATATATTATGGCAATATTGTTATTTTTATATTATTATATGATTATTATATTACGTAGTATCATATATCTTTATTATATTATTATATTACGGCAATATTGTTATTATTTTATATCATTACTACAGATATATTACTATTAATATTATATTACAGCTATATTGTTATTATTTTAATTATTATTTTACTGTATTATAATTCTATATAATTATAATTATATTATATTGTCATATTATTATTATATTACAGCATTACTCTTGTTATTTATATCATCATCATCATTATTACTATTATATTTATGATACTATTCTTATTAGATCCAACTGAAGCCTTCCCGACAGATGGCCATCAAGCCTCTGCTTATAAAACACCCAGAGAAGGAAATAATAGCAACAGTAATACTAATAATAACAATATCAACAATAACAATAGAGTTGGACAAGACCCCAAAAGCCATCCAATCGAATCCCTTTGTGAACGCAGAAAGACACTTTAATTGTGTCTTCCCGACAGATGGCCACCAAGGAAATAGTATTATTATTATTATTATTATTATTATTATTATTATTATTATTATTATTAATCTTTAGGCGGAAACCATTTTCCAGCACTTTGACCCCATTACGATAGTGTGTCCCAGTCTCTCGAGCAGCAGGAAAAGAAAGGCTTGCTGGATGGCCATCTGTCAGGAGGGATTTAGTTGTGCCTCCCTGCCTGGCAGAACAGGGCTGGACTGGATGGCCCTTGGGGGTCTCTTCCAACTCTAGGATTCTCTAATCATCATAATCATTAACGGTGATATTATGCTATTATTCTTATTAGACACAACTCAAGCCTTCCCGACAGATGGCCATCAAGCCGCTGCTTGTAAAACTTCCAGAGGAGGAAACAATAGCAATAGTTACAGTAATAATAGTAACACTATCAATAATAGCAACAATAACAATAATATAACAGAGTATCTTCCGACTAGCATCCCCTAATCGTCATCATCATTGATAGCGACAACGATGATTAAATTATCTCATTCTCTGGAGGTGTTAAGCAGAGGCTGGATGACCATCTGTCGGGAGGGCTTGGATGGTGTTTTCCCTTTGACTCTAAGATTTGTATATGATGGCAAGCAGTAGCTCTCCAAGATCATTCTATGATTTGGAGACTGGACATCTGTCCGGGAGGGTTTGGATGGTGCCTTCCTGCATGGTGAGAGGTTGGACTGGATGACCTCTTTGGGGTCTCTCCCAACTCCAGGATTCTATGATTCAAAGGCGGATGGCCATCTGTCGGGAGGGCTTTGATGGTGCCTTCCATTATTGGACTGGATGACCTCTTAGGAGTCTCTCCCGACTCCAGGATTCTATGATTCAGAGGCTGGATGGCCATCTGTCGGGAGGGCTTTGATGGTGCCTTCCATTATTGGACTGGATGACCTCTTAGGAGTCTCTCCCAACTCCAGGATTCTATGATTCAAAGGCGGATGGCCATCTGTCGGGAGGGCTTTGATGGTGCCTTCCATTATTGGACTGGATGACCTCTTAGGAGTCTCTCCCGACTCCAGGATTCTATGATTCAGAGGCTGGATGGCCATCTGTCGGGAGGGCTTTGATGGTGCCTTCCATTATTGGACTGGATGACCTCTTAGGAGTCTCTCCCAACTCTAGGATTCTATGATTCAGAGGCTGGATGGACATCTGTCGGGAGGGCTTTGATGGTGCCTTCCATTATTGGACTGGATGACCTCTTAGGAGTCTCTCCCAACTCTAGGATTCTATGATTCAGAGGCTGGATGGACATCTGTCGGGAGGGCTTTGATGGTGCCTTCCATTATTGGACTGGATGACCTCTTAGGAGTCTCTCCCGACTCCAGGATTCTATGATTCAGAGGCTGGATGGCCATCTGTTGGGAGGGCTTTGATGGTGCCTTCCATTATTGGACTGGATGACCTCTTAGGAGTCTCTCCCGACTCCAGGATTCTATGATTCAGAGGCTGGATGGCCATCTGTCGGGAGGGCTTTGATGGTGCCTTCCATTATTGGACTGGATGACCTCTTAGGAGTCTCTCCCGACTCCAGGATTCTATGATTCAGAGGCTGGATGGCCATCTGTCGGGAGGGCTTTGATGGTGCCTTCCATTATTGGACTGGATGACCTCTTAGGAGTCTCTCCCGACTCCAGGATTCTATGATTCAGAGGCTGGATGGCCATCTGTCGGGAGGGCTTTGATGGTGCCTTCCATTATTGGACTGGATGACCTCTTAGGAGTCTCTCCCGACTCCAGGATTCTATGATTCAGAGGCTGGATGGCCATCTGTCGGGAGGGCTTTGATGGTGCCTTCCATTATTGGACTGGATGACCTCTTAGGAGTCTCTCCCAACTCTAGGATTCTATGATTCAGAGGCTGGATGGACATCTGTCGGGAGGGCTTTGATGGTGCCTTCCATTATTGGACTGGATGACCTCTTAGGAGTCTCTCCCAACTCTAGGATTCTATGATTCAGAGGCTGGATGGACATCTGTCGGGAGGGCTTTGATGGTGCCTTCCATTATTGGACTGGATGACCTCTTAGGAGTCTCTCCCAACTCTAGGATTCTATGATTCAAAGGCGGATGGCCATCTGTTGGGAGGGCTTTGATGGTGCCTTCCATTATTGGACTGGATGACCTCTTAGGAGTCTCTCCCAACTCTAGGATTCTATGATTCAAAGGCGGATGGCCATCTGTTGGGAGGGCTTTGATGGTGCCTTCCATTATTGGACTGGATGACCTCTTAGGAGTCTCTCCCGACTCCAGGATTCTATGATTCAGAGGCTGGATGGACATCTGTCGGGAGGGCTTTGATGGTGCCTTCCATTATTGGACTGGATGACCTCTTAGGAGTCTCTCCCAACTCTAGGATTCTATGATTCAGAGGCTGGATGGCCATCTGTCGGGAGGGCTTTGATGGTGCCTTCCATTATTGGACTGGATGACCTCTTAGGAGTCTCTCCCAACTCTAGGATTCTATGATTCAGAGGCTGGATGGACATCTGTCGGGAGGGCTTTGATGGTGCCTTCCATTATTGGACTGGATGGCCTTTGGGGGTCTCTTCCGACTCCAGGATTCTATGATTCAGAGGCTGGATGGACATCTGTCGGGAGGGCTTTGATGGTGCCTTCCATTATTGGACTGGATGGCCTTTGGGGGTCTCTTCCGACTCTAGGATTCTATGATTCAGAGGCTGGATGGACATCTGTCGGGAGGGCTTTGATGGTGCCTTCCATTATTGGACTGGATGACCTCTTAGGAGTCTCTCCCAACTCTAGGATTCTATGATTCAGAGGCTGGATGGCCATCTGTCGGGAGGGCTTTGATGGTGCCTTCCATTATTGGACTGGATGACCTCTTAGGAGTCTCTCCCAACTCTAGGATTCTATGATTCAGAGGCTGGATGGACATCTGTCGGGAGGGCTTTGATGGTGCCTTCCATTATTGGACTGGATGGCCTTTGGGGGTCTCTTCCGACTCCAGGATTCTATGATTCAGAGGCTGGATGGACATCTGTCGGGAGGGCTTTGATGGTGCCTTCCATTATTGGACTGGATGGCCTTTGGGGGTCTCTTCCGACTCCAGGATTCTATGATTCAGAGGCTGGATGGACATCTGTCGGGAGGGCTTTGATGGTGCCTTCCATTATTGGACTGGATGGCCTTTGGGGGTCTCTTCCGACTCCAGGATTCTATGATTCAGAGGCTGGATGGACATCTGTCGGGAGGGCTTTGATGGTGCCTTCCATTATTGGACTGGATGGCCTTTGGGGGTCTCTTCCGACTCCAGGATTCTATGATTCAGAGGCTGGATGGACATCTGTTGGGAGGGCTTTGATGGTGCCTTCCATTATTGGACTGGATGACCTCTTAGGAGTCTCTCCCGACTCCAGGATTCTATGATTCAGAGGCTGGATGGACATCTGTCGGGAGGGCTTTGATGGTGCCTTCCATTATTGGACTGGATGGCCTTTGGGGGTCTCTTCCGACTCCAGGATTCTATGATTCAGAGGCTGGATGGACATCTGTCGGGAGGGCTTTGATGGTGCCTTCCATTATTGGACTGGATGGCCTTTGGGGGTCTCTTCCGACTCCAGGATTCTATGATTCAGAGGCTGGATGGACATCTGTCGGGAGGGCTTTGATGGTGCCTTCCATTATTGGACTGGATGGCCTTTGGGGGTCTCTTCCGACTCCAGGATTCTATGATTCAGAGGCTGGATGGACATCTGTCGGGAGGGCTTTGATGGTGCCTTCCATTATTGGACTGGATGGCCTTTGGGGGTCTCTTCCGACTCCAGGATTCTATGATTCAGAGGCTGGATGGACATCTGTTGGGAGGGCTTTGATGGTGCCTTCCATTATTGGACTGGATGACCTCTTAGGAGTCTCTCCCGACTCCAGGATTCTATGATTCAGAGGCTGGATGGACATCTGTCGGGAGGGCTTTGATGGTGCCTTCCATTATTGGACTGGATGACCTCTTAGGAGTCTCTCCCGACTCCAGGATTCTATGATTCAGAGGCTGGATGGACATCTGTTGGGAGGGCTTTGATGGTGCCTTCCATTATTGGACTGGATGACCTCTTAGGAGTCTCTCCCGACTCCAGGATTCTATGATTCAGAGGCTGGATGGCCATCTGTCGGGAGGGCTTTGATGGTGCCTTCCATTATTGGACTGGATGACCTCTTAGGAGTCTCTCCCGACTCCAGGATTCTATGATTCAGAGGCTGGATGGACATCTGTTGGGAGGGCTTTGATGGTGCCTTCCATTATTGGACTGGATGACCTCTTAGGAGTCTCTCCCGACTCCAGGATTCTATGATTCAGAGGCTGGATGGCCATCTGTCGGGAGGGCTTTGATGGTGCCTTCCATTATTGGACTGGATGACCTCTTAGGAGTCTCTCCCGACTCCAGGATTCTATGATTCAGAGGCTGGATGGACATCTGTTGGGAGGGCTTTGATGGTGCCTTCCATTATTGGACTGGATGACCTCTTAGGAGTCTCTCCCGACTCCAGGATTCTATGATTCAGAGGCTGGATGGACATCTGGTGGGAGGGCTTTGATGGTGCCTTCCATTATTGGACTGGATGGCCTTTGGGGGTCTCTTCCGACTAGGATTCTATAATTCAGAGGCTGGATGGACATCTGTTGGGAGGGCTTTGATGGTGCCTTCCATTATTGGACTGGATGGCCTTTGGGGGTCTCTTCCGACTCTAGGATTCTATGATTCAGAGGCTGGATGGACATCTGTTGGGAGGGCTTTGATGGTGCCTTCCATTATTGGACTGGATGGCCTTTGGGGGTCTCTTCCGACTAGGATTCTATGATTCAGAGGCTGGATGGACATCTGGTGGGAGGGCTTTGATGGTGCCTTCCATTATTGGACTGGATGGCCTTTGGGGGTCTCTTCCGACTAGGATTCTATGATTCAGAGGCTGGATGGACATCTGTTGGGAGGGCTTTGATGGTGCCTTCCATTATTGGACTGGATGACCTCTTAGGAGTCTCTCCCAACTCTAGGATTCTATGATTCAGAGGCTGGATGGACATCTGTCGGGAGGGCTTTGATGGTGCCTTCCATTATTGGACTGGATGACCTCTTAGGAGTCTCTCCCGACTCCAGGATTCTATGATTCAAAGGCGGATGGCCATCTGTCGGGAGGGCTTTGATGGTGCCTTCCATTATTGGACTGGATGACCTCTTAGGAGTCTCTCCCGACTCCAGGATTCTATGATTCAGAGGCTGGATGGCCATCTGTCGGGAGGGCTTTGATGGTGCCTTCCATTATTGGACTGGATGACCTCTTAGGAGTCTCTCCCGACTCCAGGATTCTATGATTCAGAGGCTGGATGGACATCTGTTGGGAGGGCTTTGATGGTGCCTTCCATTATTGGACTGGATGACCTCTTAGGAGTCTCTCCCGACTCCAGGATTCTATGATTCAGAGGCTGGATGGCCATCTGTCGGGAGGGCTTTGATGGTGCCTTCCATTATTGGACTGGATGGCCTTTGGGGGTCTCTTCCGACTCTAGGATTCTATGATTCAGAGGCTGGATGGACATCTGTCGGGAGGGCTTTGATGGTGCCTTCCATTATTGGACTGGATGACCTCTTAGGAGTCTCTCCCGACTCCAGGATTCTATGATTCAGAGGCTGGATGGCCATCTGTCGGGAGGGCTTTGATGGTGCCTTCCATTATTGGACTGGATGGCCTTTGGGGGTCTCTTCCGACTCTAGGATTCTATGATTCAGAGGCTGGATGGACATCTGTTGGGAGGGCTTTGATGGTGCCTTCCATTATTGGACTGGATGACCTCTTAGGAGTCTCTCCCAACTCTAGGATTCTATGATTCAGAGGCTGGATGGACATCTGTCGGGAGGGCTTTGATGGTGCCTTCCATTATTGGACTGGATGACCTCTTAGGAGTCTCTCCCGACTCCAGGATTCTATGATTCAAAGGCGGATGGCCATCTGTCGGGAGGGCTTTGATGGTGCCTTCCATTATTGGACTGGATGACCTATTAGGAGTCTCTCCCAACTCTAGGATTCTATGATTCAGAGGCTGGATGGACATCTGTCGGGAGGGCTTTGATGGTGCCTTCCATTATTGGACTGGATGGCCTTTGGGGGTCTCTTCCGACTCTAGGATTCTATGATTCAGAGGCTGGATGGCCATCTGTCGGGAGGGCTTTGATGGTGCCTTCCATTATTGGACTGGATGGCCTTTGGGGGTCTCTTCCGACTCTAGGATTCTATGATTCAGAGGCTGGATGGACATCTGTTGGGAGGGCTTTGATGGTGCCTTCCATTATTGGACTGGATGGCCTTTGGGGGTCTCTTCCGACTCCAGGATTCTATGATTCAAAGGCGGATGGCCATCTGTCGGGAGGGCTTTGATGGTGCCTTCCATTATTGGACTGGATGGCCTTTGGGGGTCTCTTCAGACTCTAGGATTCTAGGATTCAGAGGCTGGATGGCCATCTGTCGGGAGGGTTTGGGTGTTGTTACTCCATTACGAGTTTCTGTGCCCCCGAAAAGTCTGGCACGTCGCATTTCGACACTCCTCCGAAAACGACACTCGGGCACCCGGCCAGGAAAAGAAGACAGTCCGGGGCCAAAGAAAACAGACTGCACGGCAACACACACAGGGGCCTTTGTTGCCGTGGCCGTGCCCTCCGAAATGGGCCACCGCCAGGGGTCTCGCACTTTTCGGTCCCTCGGACCCCGTGCCAGGATTCGAACCCACAACTTCAAAGGAAGGAATCGCAAAAGGGGGCAAAAAACTCTCGTCCGGTTTAGAAACACAACAGATTTGCCTTGTTGTTAATTTGGGGTGCAAAGTGTCCCTTTTGGATTCCCTAATCGTCATCATCATTGATATTATTATTATTATTATTATTATTATTATTATTATTATTATGCTATTATTCTTATTAGACACAACTGAACCCTTCCCGACAGATGACCATCAAGCTGCTGCTTGTAAAACTTCCAGAGGAGGAAACAATAGCAATAGTTATAGTAACAATAATAGTAACAATATCAATAATAACAACAACAATAATATAACAGAGTCTCTTCTGACACTAGGATTCCCTAATTGTCATCATCATTGATATTATTATTATTATTATTATTATTATTATTATTATTATTCCCTAATTGTAATCATCATTGCTATTATTATTATTATTATGCTATTATTCTTATTAGACACAACTCAAGCCTTCTCGACAGATGGCCATCAAGCCGCTGCTTATAAAACTTCCTGAGAAGGAAACAATAGCAATAGTGACAGTAATTATAATGGTAACAATATCAATAATAACAACAATAACAATAATATAACAGAGTCACTTCTGACACTAGAATTCCATAATCATTATTATTATTATTATTATTATTATTATTATTATTATTATGCTATTATTCTTATTAGACACAACTGAAGCCTTCCCGACAGATGGCCATCAAGCTGCTGCTTATAAACTTCCAGAGAAGGAAACAATAGCAATACTCTTCAGTAACAATATCAATAATAATAATAACAATAACAATAGTCTCTTCCGCGTATAGGATTCCCTAATCGTCATCATCATTGATATTATTATTATTATTATTATTATTATTATTATTATTATTATTATTATGCTATTATATCAATATCAATAATAGTCTCTTCCGACTCTAGGATTCCCAATGTCATCATCATTGATATTATTATTATACTATTATTCTTATTAGACACAACTGAACCCTTCCCAACAGATGGCCATCAAGCTGCTGCTTATAAAACTTCCAGAGGAGGAAACAATAGCAATACAGTAGTTACAGTAATAATAATAGTATCAATATCAATAATAATAACAATAATAACAGTCTCTTCCGACTCTAGGATTCCCTAATCGTCATCAACATTGATACTGTTGTTGTTGTTGTTATTGTTATTATTATTATTATGCTATTATATCAATATCAATAATATCAATAATAGTCTCTTCCAACTCTAGGATTTCCAATTTAATCATCATTGATATTATTATTATGCTATTATTCTTATTAGACACAACTGAAGCCTTCCCGACAGATGGCCATCAAGCCGCTGCTTATAAAACTTCCAGACAAGGAAACAATAGCAATAGTTACAGTAATAATAATAGTAACAATATCAATAATAATAACAATAGTCTCTTCCAACTCTAGGATTCCCTAATCGTCATCATCATTGATATTATTATTATTATTATGCTATTATTCTTATTAGACACAACTCAAGCCTTCCCGACAGATGGCCATCAAGCCACTGCTTAGAAAACTTCCAGAGAAGGAAGTAATAGCAATAGTTACAGTAATAATAATAGTAACAGTATCGATAATAATAACAATAGTCTCTTCCGACTATGATTCCGACTCTAGGATTCCCTAATCGTCATCGTCATAGATATTATTATTATGCTGTTATTATTAGACACAACTGAAGCCTTCCCGACAGATGGCCATCCCGCCACTGCTTATAAAACTTCCAGAGGAGGAAACAATAGCAATAGTCATAATAATAATAATAGCAACAATATCAATAATAATAACAATAATAAGTCTGTTCCAACTCTAGGATTCCCTAATCATCATCATCGATATTATTATTATGCTGTTATTCTTATTATCAATATCAATAATAACAACAATAACAATAACAACAGTCTCTTCCGACTCTAGGATTCCCTAATCGTCATCATCATTGATATTATTATTATTATTATTATTATTATTATTATTATTATTATTATGCTATTATTATTAGACACAACTGAAGCCTTCCCGACAGATGGCCATCCAGCCACTGCTTATAAAACTTCCAGAGGAGGAAACAATAGCAATAGTTACAGTAAAAATAATAGTAACAATATCAATAATAATAATAATAATAATAACAATAATAACAGAGTCTCTTCCAACTCTAGGATTCCCTAATCGTCATCATCATTGATATTATTATTATTATTATTATTATTATTATTATTATGCTATTATTCTTATTAGACACAACTGAAGCCTTCCCGACAGACGACCATCAAGCCACTGCTTATAACCTTCCAAAGGAGGAAACAATAGCAATTGTTACAGTAATAATAATAGTAACAATATCAATAATAATAACAATAACAATAGTCTCTTCTGACTCTAGGATTCAATTTCTTACCGTATTTCCTATCATTTTGCATTAACTTATCCCAAAAATTTTCTTTCTCATTAAAGCCCAGTACTTTATCTTTACCAAATTGTTCTTTTATTCGGGTCGGCTTATACTCGAGTACAGCATTCAAAAACATTTAACCTACTGATGCCTCAATTAATGTAATTTTATTGGTATCTATTTTTATTACTGAAATTTACCACCCTCGGCTCAATGTTTTTCCAGGTTTTTTTTGTGGTAAAATTAGGTGCCTCGGCTTATATTCGGGTCGGCTTATACTTTAGTAAATACGGTAATTTCTTTCCTATCATTTTGCATTAACTTATCCCAAAATTTTTCTTTCACATTAAAGTCCAATACTTTATCTTTACCAAATTGTTCTTTTATTCAGGTCGGCTTATACTGGAGTACAGTAGAGTCTCACTTATCCAACATAAGCGGGCCGGCAGAAGCTTGGATAAGCGAATATCTTGGATAATAAGGAGGGATTAAGGAAAAGCCTATTAAACATCAAATTAGGTTATGATTTTACAAATTAAGCACCAAAACATCATGTTAGACAACAAATTTGACAGAAAAGGTAGTTCATTACACATTAATGCTATGTAGTAATTACTGTATTTACAAATTTAGCACCAAAATATCACGATATATTGAAAACATTGACTACAAAAATGCGTTGGATAATCCAGAACGTTGGATAAGTGAGACTCTACTGTACTTGTATTATTTTCCTGTATTATTATGACATGTATTATTTTACTCTATTATTATTAAAAGGATACATAAGCACATTGACATTGAAGAAGATGAGAATAATGATTTGATCAGAGTTGGACAGTCTTATCTTAAATTTGAGCTTGATGTAAATATTCAAAAACATTTAATCTACTGATGCCTCAGTTAATGTAATTTTATTGTTGTCTATTTTAGGTGCTGCAGCTTATATTCGGGTCGGCTTATACTTTAGTAAATATGGTAATTTCTTTCCTATCATTTTGCATTAACTTATCCCAAAAAATTTCTTTCTCATTAAAGCCCAGTACTTTATCTTTACCAAATTGTTCTTTTATTCGGGTCGGCTTATACTCGAGTACAGTATTCAAAAACATTGAACCTACTGATGCCTCAATTAATGTAATTTTATTGGTATCTGTTTTTATTACTGAAATTTACCACCCTCGGCTTATATTGGAGTCAATGTTTTCCTAATTTTTTTGTGGTAAAATTAGGTGCCGCGGCTTATATTCAGGTCGGCTTATACTCAGTACTTGTATTATTTTCCTGTATTATTATTACATGTATTATTTTACTCTATTATTATTATTAAAAGGATACATAAGCACATTTACATTGACGAAGATGGGAATAATGATTTGATCAGAGTTGGACAGTCTTATCTTAAATTTGAGCTTGATGTAAATATTCAAAAACATTTAACCTACTGATGCCTCAATTAATGTCATTTTATTGGTATCTATTTTTATTACTGAAATTTAAGTAAATTTAAATTTAAGTAAATCAGATCAAATTTGCCAAATAGTTGAATGTTTTATGTTGAATGTTTTTATATTGTGGAATGATATTTTAAATTGTAAGTCGCTCGGAGCACTCTGGTGGAGAGCGACTAATTAAGAAATAAAGTGAAGTGAAGTGAAATTTACCACCCAACCTACTGATGCCTCAATTAATGTAATTTTATTGGTATCTATTTTTATTTCTGAAATTTACCACCCTCGGCTTATACTGGAGTCAATGTTTTTCCAGTTTTTTTTGTGGTAAAATTAGGTGCCTCGGCTTATATTCGGGTCGGCTTATACTCGAGTATATACGGTATTTTGACTTGAGCTCGGAGAGACCAAGGTTCGAATCCGTGCTCGGCCACCAAAACCCATTCTTGAGAGGAAGGCCACATTTGGAGCTTCCAAACCAATGTGTCCGAATGGGCCACCGACCAGAAACGACTCCAAAGACACAACAAGAGTAGGATCCACGTCAACATCCTTGAAAGGTTCTCCTCAAAGTGGGACAAACCAAAACGACTATGGAGAGGAAGACTTTTCCTGCAAAGCTTTTGGATCCCGGCCATGAGCAACCTTGGCCCCCGAACCAGCCTTTCTCCCGCTCTGCTTCTGTCTCCCTCCTCCCGCTTTCCTCGGCTCCATTGCAATAACCTCCCCAGCTGTGTGAGTTTTGGCTGCCCTGGATTGTTTCCAAACAAGAGCGTTTTTTAACATATTACTGATATAGATTTCCTTGCCACAGGAGGGGAGTCCAGCAGCAAACCCTTCTCCACGCTCACGTACAAAAGAACTGCTGCGCCAACAGACTTTCTTGCTCTCGCTGCTTTTTTGGGGAGGGGGACCTTCTCCTTTTCCTCTCCCAGCTCTGCTTGAAAGATCAGCTGATTCAGAGAAAGAGGAGGCAAAGAAACAAACCTCCTTCCAATAAGATCCAAAGCTGCTTTGTTTTGGAAAGGAAGGCAAAGGCGCAAAGGAAGCCCAGGTCTCCAAATCCAAGGCTCCTTGGC
Organism: Anolis carolinensis; assembly: GCF_035594765.1. Lineage (NCBI taxonomy): Eukaryota > Metazoa > Chordata > Lepidosauria > Squamata > Anolidae > Anolis > Anolis carolinensis. The sequence continues at coordinate 11,907,207 of NW_026943825.1, read as the reverse complement.
TTCCTTCCTTGGGAAGTTTGGGGCAGAAAAACAACCCAAATGGAGACAGAAGCTCCACATCTATGTCAGCAAAGGAGGGAAAAGGCACAAAGACATTTAAGAAGGGAAGAAAATCAGCCTGAAGATGGTTGGAGAGGGAAATAAAGATGCTTGGAGAGGGGAATTAAATCAAACCAAGTTTCTCCAAAGCTGGTCAGTTTCATTCCAAGGCTCCATCAGCTTGTTTTGGAAAGGCAGGCAAAGGAAGCCCAGGTCTCCAAATCCAAAGCTCCTTGGCTTCCTTCCTTGGGAAGTTTGGGGCAGAAAAACAACCCAAATGGGGACAGAAGCTCCATATTTATGTCAGCAAGGGATGAAAAAGGCACAAAGACATTTAAGAAGGGATGAAAATAAGCCTGAAGATGGTTGGAGAGGGAAATAAAGATGGTTGGAGAGGGGAATTAAATCAAACCAAGTTTCTCCAAAGCTGGTCAGTTTCACTCCAAGTCCCAGGTGAAATGGAGCCTCGGAAAATAGGGGAAAGGACCAGCTTGGGAGTTGTAAATAGTGCCCAAATTGTCAAGGAGGAGGAAAAATAAATTGTCGAGGACAGGGACAGTGTGTGTTTGTGGCTCCTCTTTTCATAAAGGAGGATGGGAAGTTGGAAAGGGTTGGAGAGCCTCAAAGGGGGCTTTGGAAAGCATCCAAAGCTTGGAGAGGTTTTCATGGGTTGGTGTTAAAAGGGATGTTCTTTTCTTTGGAAGGGATTCAAACAGGATCTTGTCCCCATCGGGGAGGATCCAAGCCGGATCTCACCCCAAATGTAGACACACACAGACCTTTTCCTTTCAAACCTCAACAGCAAAAAACTGGTGGGATCACAAACCTGCAAAAGTATTGGAAAATGAGCACGCAAAGATACTGTGGGACTTCCGAATCCAGACTGACAAAGTTCTGGAACACAACACACCAGACATCACAGTTGTGGAAAAGAAAAAGGTTTGGATCATTCATGTCGCCATCTCAGGTGACGAAAAACAACAGGAAAAACTCAGCCGCTATCAGGACTTCAAGATTGAACTGCAAAGACTCTGGCAGAAACCAGTGCAGGTGGTCCCGGTGGTGATCGGCACATTGGGTGCCGTGCCAAAAGATCTCAGCCGGCATTTGGAAACAATAGACATTGACAAAATGACGATCTGACAACTGCAAAAGGCCACCCAACTGGGATCTGCACGCATCCTCCGAAAATACATCACACAGTCCTAGACACTTGGGAAGTGTTTGACTTGTGATTTTGTGATACGAAATCCAGCATAACTATCTTGTTTGCTGTGTCATAATAAAATAATAATAATAATAATACATCACACAGTCCTAGACACTTGGGAAGTGTTCGACTTGTGATTTTGTGATACGAAATCAAGCATAACTATCTTGTTTGCTGTGTCATAATAAAATAATAATAATAATACAGTAGAGTCTCACTTATCCAACACTCGCTTATCCAACGTTCTGGATTATCCAACGCATTTTTGTAGTCAATGTTTTCAATAAATTGTGATATTTTGGTGATAAATTCATAAATACAGCAATTACTACATAGCATTACTGCGTATTGAACTACTTTTTCTGCCAAATTTGTTGTCTAACATGATGTTTTGGTGCTTCATTTGTAAAATCATAACCTAATTTGATGTTTAATAGGCTTTTCCTTAATGCCTCCTTATTATCCAACATATTCACTTATCCAACATTATCCGTTTATGTTGGATAAGTGAGACTCTACTGTAATAATAATAATAATACATCACACAGTCCTAGACACTTGGGAAGTGTTCGACTTGTGATTTTGTGATATGAAATCCAGCATAACTATCTTGTTTGCTGTGTCATAATAAAATAATAATAATAATAATAATAATAATAATAATAATAATAATAATAATAATACATCACACAGTCCTAGACACTTGGGAAGTGTTTGACTTGTGATTTTGTGATACGAAATCCAGCATAACTATCTTGTTTGCTGTGCCATAATAAAATAATAATAATAATAATAATAATACATCACACAGTCCTAGACACTTGGGAAGTGTTTGATTTGTGATTTTGTGATATGAAATCCAGCATAACTATCTTGTTTGCTGTGCCATAATAAAATAATAATAATAATAATACATCACACAGTCCTAGACACTTGGGAAATGTTCAACTTGTGATTTTGTGATACGAAATCCAGCATAACTATCTTGTTTGCTGTACCATAATAAAATAACAATAATAATAATAATAATACATCACACAGTCCTAGACACTTGGGAAGTGTTCGACTTGTGATTTTGTAATACGAAATCCAGCATAACTATCTGTGCCATAATAAAATAATAATAATAAAATAATGTGTCCAAAAATAAACGCGTCCAAAGCAGTGCATAAAAACCCGGGTTTTGCAATCCCTTTCCAAACAAGAACCGGAGCAACCTCTTTGCCGTCCCCAAACCAAAAACAAGGAGTTCCAGCCTTACCTTGGGAAGCTCTAGTTCGCCTCTGCAGACGTCCCGGAGGAAGAATTGGAAAAGGTTGTGTGTTTTTTTGTGTGTGCCAAAGGCGAAATAATATAAAGGTGAAAAATCCCGAGGCGCAAAGGTTTGGAGAGGCAGGAAGGCGAAGAAGAAGAAGGGGAAAGAAAGGGAAGGAGGAGGAAAGCTTACAAACAAAGCCACCGTGCCAAGCCAAAGCCCTCGCTGGAGTCGACGCCTTCAGCCCCGGCCCCTCGGCCAATCTCCGCCGTGCGCCTTGACGCGCCGCTCCGCCTCTTTGGAAGGATGGATGGGTTGGGGGGGAAAAGGGGGGCCGGCAAAGCCTTCGTGCTTCCAAAGCCCTCCCCACCCAAGGAGCCCCCCAGGAAGCTGGGAAAAGGGAGCCAAAGCCAAAGCCGTGCCAAGGAGGGAACGCAGGAGAACAGAGCTGGAGACAAGGGCGCAAAGGAAAAGAAAGGGGTGCCCAAGGGGGTCGGCTGCTGGGAAGGGGAGAAAGGGGAGGGGGCTGGCCTTTCAGAGCCCCAGTTTGGCAGGAAAAAGAGGGAGCAGGGCCTTGGGTGCACCCCCAAAAGGAGGGCAGAGCCAAGGAGGACGGGTCTTGCTTTGGAGAGGGAGAACGAGCTCTCTCAGCTCCACCCAGCAAAGTGTGTGTGTTGCAAATGGGCACATCCCATGTCTCTCTCTGTGTGTGTCTATATATACAGGCAGTCCCCAAGTTACCAACAAGAGGGAATCTGAAGGGTTATTCTGAAGTTGAAGCTGTGCATGAGCCGGAGCAGGGACATTTTAAATGTCACTCCAAACATATTCTAAGTGAGGGGCAGATTCCATAGGGGTGTTTAACCCTTCCTTAGGCTATCCAAAGCTTATGTAATAATAATAATAATAATAATAATAATAATAATAATAATAAGAAGAAGAAGAAGAAGAAGAAGAAGAAGAAGACGAAGAAGAAGAAGAAGAAAGCCACACTACAAACTAGAGCTGACAGCTGGCACAACAAAACACTGCATGGAAAGTTCCTTGACAAAATTGAAGGAAAAGCTGATGAGGAGAAGACCTGGCTCTGGCTCACGAATGGGACCCTGAAGAAGGAGACAGAAGGCCTGATCCTTGCAGCCCAGGAGCAAGACATCAGGACAAAGGCAATTAATAATAATAATAATAATAATAATAATAATAATAATAATAATAATAGAAGACCTGGCTCTGGCTCATGAATGGGACCCTGAAGAAGGAAGGAGACAGAAGGCCTGATCCTTGCAGCCCAGGAGCAAGACATCAGGACAAAGGCCACTAAGGCCAAGATCGAAAAATCAGCTGATGACCCGAAATGCAGACTGTGCAAGGAAGTTGATGAAACCATGGATCATCTCCTCAGCTGCTGTAAGAAAATCGCACAGACAGACTACAAACAGAGGCACAACTATGTGGCCCAAATGATTCATTGGAACTTATGCCTCAAGTCCCACCTCCCAGCAGCAAAGAACTGGTGGGATGACAAACCTGTAAAAGTATTGGAAAATGAGCACGCAAAGATACTGTGGGACTTCCGAATCCAGACTGACAAAGTTCTGGAACACAACACACCAGACATCACAGTCGTGGAAAAGAAAAAGGTTTGGATCATTGATGTCGCCATCCCAGGTGACAGTCGCATTGACGAAAAACAACAGGAAAAACTCAGCCGCTATCAGGACCTCAAGATTGAACTGCAAAGACTCTGGCAGAAACCAGTGCAGGTGGTCCTGGTGGTGATGGGCACACTGGGTGCCGTGCCAAAAAGTCTCAGCTGGCATTTGGAAACAATAGACACTGACAAAATTACGATCTGCCAACTGCAAAAGGCCACCCTGCTGGGATCTGCGTGCATCATCCGAAAATACATCACACAGTCCTAGACACTTGGGAAGTGTTCGACTTGTGGATTTGTGATATGAAATCCAGCATGTCTATCTTGTTTGCTGTGTCATAATAAAATATAATAACAACAACAACAACAACAACAACCTGCTTTGATTGAAGTCAAAAATCAGAAACTCCTCAAAGCACAGCAGACAAAAAAAAAACAGTACAAGAAAACTGCACTACAAACTAGAGCTGACAGCTGGCACAACAAAACATTGCATGGAAAGTTCCTGGACAAAATTGAAGGAGATCGTCCAGAGGAGGGCAACTAAAATGATCAAGGGTCTGGAGAACAAGCCCTATGAGGAGCGGCTTAAAGAGCTGGGCATGTTTAGCCTGCAGAAGAGAAGGCTGAGAGGAGACATGAGAGCCATGTACAAATACGTGAAGGGAAGTCAAAGGGAGGAGGGAGGGAGCTTGTTTTCTGCTGCCCTGCAGACTAGGACACAATGGAACAAGGGCTTCAAACTACAGGAAAGGAGATTCCACCTGAACATCAGGAAGAACTTCCTCACTGTGAGAAGGGCTGTTCAGCAGTGGAACTCTCTCCCCCAGACTGTGGTGGAGTCTCCTTCTTTGGAGGCTTTTAAGCAGAGGCTGGATGGCTATCTGTCGGGGGTGCTTTGAATGCGATTTCCTGCTTCTTGGCAGAATGGGGTTGGACTGGATGGCCCATGAGGTCTCTTCCAACTCTACGATTCTATGGTTCTATGGAGGATTATTCTGAAGTTGAAGCTGTACATGAGACATTTTAAATGTCACTCCAAACATATTCTAAGTGAGGGGCAGACTCAATAGGGGTGTTTAACCCTTTCTCAAGCTTATGTACACAATACTCCTGACCTCACGATTGTGTTAAAAGACAAAGTACGAGGATTTAAAGATCAAACTACAAAGACTCTGGCACAAGCCAGTCAAGGTGGTCCCAGTGGTGATCGGCACACTTTAGGCACAGTGCCCAAAGACCTTGACCAGCACTTGAAAACAACACATAAGAGGATTTCAAGGCCAAACTGCAAAGACTCTGGCACAAGCCAGTCAAGGTGGTCCCAGTGGTGATCGGCACACTTTAGGCACAGTGCCCAAAGACCTTGACCAGCACTTGAAAACAACACATGATAAAAGGATTTAAGGACCAAACTGCAAAGACTCTGGCACAAGCCAGTCAAGGTGGTCCCAGTGGTGATCGGCACACTTTAGGCACAGTGCCCAAAGACCTTGACCAGTACTTGAAAACAATACATGATAAGAGGATTTAAAGACCAAACTGCAAAACTCCGGCACAAGCCAGTCAAGGTGGTCCCAGTGGTGATCGGCATACTTTAGGCACAGTGCCCAAAGACCTTGACCAGCACTTGAAAACAACACATAAGAGGATTTCAAGGCCAAACTGCAAAGACTCTGGCACAAGCCAGTCAAGGTGGTCCCAGTGGTGATCGGCACACTTTAGGCACAGTGCCCAAAGACCTTGACCAGCACTTGAAAACAACACATGATAAGAGGATTTAAAGACCAAACTGCAAAGACTCTGGCACAAGCCAGTCAAGGTGGTCCCAGTGGTGATCGGCACACTTTAGGCACAGTGCCCAAAGACCTTGACCAGCACTTGAAAAGAACACATGATAAGAGGATTTAAAGACCAAACTGCAAAGACTCTGGCACAAGCCAGTCAAGGTGGTCCCAGTGGTGATCGGCACACTTTAGGCACAGTGCCCAAAGACCTTGACCAGCACTTGAAAACAACACATGATAAGAGGATTTAAAGACCAAACTGCAAAGACTCTGGCACAAGCCAGTCAAGGTGGTCCCAGTGGTGATCGGCACACTTTAGGCACAGTGCCCAAAGACCTTGACCAGCACTTGAAAAGAACACATGATAAGAGGATTTAAAGACCAAACTGCAAAGACTCTGGCACAAGCCAGTCAAGGTGGTCCCAGTGGTGATCGGCACACTGGGTGCAGTGCCTAAAGGCCTTGACCAGCACTTGAACACAATCGGCGCTGACAAAATTACCATCTGCCAGCTGCAGAAGGCCACCTTACTTATTCGCCGATACATCACATAGTCCTAGGCACTTGGGAAGTGTCTGACGTGTGAGCCAATTCAACAGCCAGCAGAGTGTCTGCTGTGGACTCATCTTGTTGTGTTTATAATAATAATAACAACAACAACAACAACAACAACAACAACAACAACAACTTTTTATATAAGCTTTGCTTTCCAAAGCTTATATTATAATAATAATAATAACAATAATAATAATAATAATAATAATAATAATAATAATAATATTTTTAGAGCCCCCTGGTGGCTCAGCGGGTTAAACTGCTGAGTTGCTGAACTTGCTGACCAAAAGGTTGGCGGTTTGAATCCGGAGAGCGGAGTGAGCTCCCGTTGTTAGCCCCAGCTTCCACCAGCCTAGCAGTTCGAAAACATGCAAATGTGAGTAGATCAATAGGTACTGCTTCTGCGGGAAGGTAACAATGCTCCAAGCAGTCATGGCAGCCACATGACCTTGGAGGTGTCTACGGACAACGCCGGCTCTTCGGCTTAGAAATGAAATTAAGCACCAACCCACAGAGTCGTTGGTTCTCGCAGAAGCAGAGGAAGCAGGAGGACATTTTTGCTCCCTGGCTTCAGGTAGGATTTGGCTAAGATTTGGCTAAGATTTTAAACTGAGTTTGGGCTTGGCTCCTGTGGTCAAAGTCTAACTGTTGTGTGACTGTTGTGTTGAAAGAGAGCCAGGTACTTAAGTTGATTGACAGCAGGCATTGTCCCCTGTTAATTGAGTTTCTGGGAAAGCTTTATTTGCCAGTGTGAGTTTCTGCCAGAGCCTGATCCCAGAAGGGCAGTTGGTTCTCGCAGAAGCAGAGGAAGCAGGAGGACATTTTTGCTCCCTGGCTTCAGGTAGGATTTGGCTAAGATTTGGCTAAGATTTTAAACTGAGTTTGGGCTTGGCTCCTGTGGTCAAAGTCTAACTGTTGTGTGACTGTTGTGTTGAAAGAGAGCCAGGTACTTAAGTTGATTGACAGCAGGCATTGTCCCCTGTTAATTGAGTTTCTGGGAAAGCTTTATTTGCCAGTGTGAGTTTCTGCCAGAGCCTGATCCCAGAAGGGCAGTTGGTTCTCGCAGAAGCAGAGGAAGCAGGAGGACATTTTTGCTCCCTGGCTTCAGGTAGGATTTGGCTAAGATTTGGCTAAGATTTTAAACTGAGTTTGGGCTTGGCTCCTGTGGTCAAAGTCTAACTGTTGTGTGACTGTTGTGTTGAAAGAGAGCCAGGTACTTAAGTTGATTGACAGCAGGCATTGTCCCCTGTTAATTGAGTTTCTGGGAAAGCTTTATTTGCCAGTGTGAGAAAAGGCACCTTTACTAACTATCCTTTGCAGTACATACAGGAAACAAAGCAACATAAACAAATACACAAAGACGTGGTTTGTTGCAGTCTGCACATAAAGTGCGTGCATATTACTTAACTGTACAAAGATCCCACTTGGCCACCACGCTCACCAAGAGATGCAACAAAAGCAAAACATTCCCATCACATGCACCAGCTGTGGCATGTTCCGCTTTTTCACACAAAAACTAGACAACTACATCTGCTCCAAATGCAAACAGATGACTCTGATGGAGCAGAGGATCCAACAGCTCGAGCACCGTATTAAGACCCTTAAGGACATTCAGGCACTCGAGCACTTCTTGGACACTGCACAACACGCTGCTGTAGATCAGCAGCCTGCATCACACCAACACCACCAAGACCATGATCAGGAACCTTATGGGGAGATCAACTCAAAGGTAGACAACCCTCAGGCTTGGAAGGAGGTCACCCATAGAAGGAGACGCAGGACCAGGCAGCCTCCGCAGAACTCCTCTGCTCAGCTGCATTTACACAACAGATTTGAAATTCTTACATCATTAACATACAATCAGGAAACACATCTTGTGGAGGACCACAGTTTCTTAGATACCACTCAGTGGACCATCCTGGATCAATGCGCAGGGGATAGCCCTGACAGGGACAGTGCATCACCACAGTCACACTTATGTAATCATGCAAATGCTCCATCCCCAATCATAGACCAGGAGCAACAGGAACATCCTTGGGAGAGTAATGGGCTCTCGGATGTATCTCAATGGATTGTCATTGATGAATGCACTGGGGATGTTGAGGAGGAGGACAACACTTTACACCTACATGATTCACTTCAACAGGAACACTCTTCAGGGGACATACACACTGTCTTGCACAAAAGGGACCCTGTCAATCCTCAAAGGAAACAGGTCTTGGTAGTAGGTGACTCCCTCCTTAGAGGAACGGAAGCCATCATTTCCAGACCGGATGGGATGGCTCGAGAAACATGCTGCCTCCCGGGGGCAAAAATACACCATATCACTCAGAGGCTCAGCAGGCTCCTAAAGCCCCATCACCCTCCCCACCTTATGTTGATTCATGTAGGTACCAATGACACCGCTAGGCATACTTTTCAAAAGATCACAAATGATTTTCGAGCTCTGGGAACAAAGCTAAAACTGTATAATGTACATGTGATCTTTTCATCCCTCCTCCCCGTTGTAGGACATGGCTCTACAAGGGCCGGAAAAATAGTACAGGTCAATAACTGGCTCAGAAAATGGTGTCAAGAGGAGCATTTTGGCTTCCTTGACCATGGTCTACTCTTCCAAGAGGATGGACTACTGGCAAGCGATGGGGTGCATCTCACACAAGTAGGAAAACATCTTTTTGCACACAGACTCACAAACCTCATCAGGCGCACTTTAAACTAAATCCACTGGGGGAGGGGAACAACAGCCTGGCGAACACTATATTACCCACGACCACAGGGAACCGCCATAAGGCTAAACGGAGGGCTGCACAAACACAGCAAGGACCAAGTACAGAGAGCACAATAATCCCAAATAAACAGTTCGAGGGGAGGTCACAGGGGCTTACATGTCTTTACACTAATGCTCAGAGCATGGGAAATAAGCAAGACGAACTCCAACTCCTAGCACAGCACCACACATACGATGTCATAGGCATCACTGAAACCTGGTGGGATGACTCCCATCACTGGAATTTAACCATTGAGGGCTATAACCTCTTTCACATAAATAGAACAAAGGGGAGAGGAGGGGGAGTAGCTTTATATGTCAAAAACAGTTACGTTGCAGAAGAAATGCAAGACTGTAATCCGGGAAACCAGCTTGAAAGCATCTGGATAAGAATCAAGGGAACCGGGACTCAAAAAGATCTTGTCGTGGGTGTCTACTACAGACCTCCGAGTCAGGATGAAGGACTTGATGAAGCCTTCTGTCAACAGCTGACCAAACAGGCACAAAGAAGAGATATAGTAGTCATGGGCGATTTCAATTATCCCGATATCTGCTGGAAAACAAACTCAGCCAAGAGTACAAAGTCCAACAAATTCCTCACTTGCCTTGCAGATAATTTTATGGTCCAGAAGGTAGAAGAGGCAACAAGGGGATCAGCAACTCTTGATCTAATCTTAACAAATGTGGAAGACCTGATCAATACAGTTGAAGTGGTTGGATCCTTAGGGGCAAGTGACCATGTGCTCCTGCAGTTTGCAATACAAAGGAATGCTGAAACTAAGACAAGTCAAACACGCATTCTGGACTTTAAGAGAGCTGACTTCCAAAAAATGAAGGAATTACTGAGCGGCATTCCATGGACGCCGATATTAAAAAACAAGGGAGTTAAGGATGGATGGGAGTTTTTCAAAAGTGAAATACTCAAGGCGCAAATGCAAACAGTGCCAACAAAGAAGAAAAATAAGACAAGTGCAAAGAAGCCAGAATGGATGTCCAAAGAACTTCTAACTGAGCTAAAGCTCAAAAGTGACATGCACAAGAAGTGGAAAAGGGGAGAAATCACCAAAGAAGAATTCAAACGTATAGCCAACTCCTGTAGGGAAAAGGTTCGCAAGGCTAAAGCACAAAATGAGCTCAGGCTTGCCAGGGACATAAAAAACAACAAAAAAGGCTTTTTTGCTTACGTTGGTAGAAAAAGGAAGAAAAAGGAGGCGATAGGGCCACTGCAAGGAGTAGATGGGGTGATGGTGACAGGGGATAGGGAAAAGGCAGAACTACTTAATGCCTTCTTTGCCTCGGTCTTCTCACAAAAAGAAAGCCATCTTCAACCTCAGCAACATGGAATGGACGAAGGATTGGGGGAAATCCAACCCCAAATAGGGAAACAAGTTGTCCAGGAACACCTGGCCACTCTAAACGAATTCAAGTCCCCAGGGCCAGATCAGCTACATCCAAGAGTATTGAAGGAACTAGCGGAAGTTATTTCAGAACCACTGGCAATTATCTTCGAGAGTTCTTGGAGAACAGGAGAAGTCCCAGCAGATTGGAGGAGGGCGAATGTGGTCCCTATCTTCAAGAAGGGAAAAAAGAACGACCCAAACAATTACCGTCCGGTCAGCCTCACATCAATACCAGGCAAGATTCTGGAAAAGATCATTAAGGAAGTGGTCTGCAAACACTTAGAAACAAATGCAGTCATTGCTAATAGTCAACACGGATTCACCAAAAACAAGTCATGCCAGACTAATCTGATCTCTTTTTTCGATAGAGTTACGAGTTGGGTCGATACAGGGAATGCCGTGGATGTAGCATATCTAGATTTCAGTAAGGCCTTCGACAAAGTCCCCCACGACCTTCTGGCAAACAAACTAGTAAAATGTGGGCTAGACAAAACTACGGTTAGGTGGATCTGCAATTGGCTAAGCGAACGAACCCAAAGGGTGCTCACCAATGCGTCGTCTTCATCATGGAAAGAAGTGACGAGTGGAGTGCCATCAGCAGGGCTCCGTCCTGGGCCCGGTTCTGTTCAACATCTTTATTAACGACTTAGACGAAGGGTTAGAAGGCACGATCATCAAGTTTGCAGATGACACCAAACTCGGAGGGATAGCTAACACTCCAGAAGACAGGAGCAGAATTCAAAACGATCTTGACAGACTAGAGAGATGGGCCGAAACTAACAAAATGAAGTTCAACAGGGACAAATGCAAGATACTTCACTTCGGCAGAAAAAATGGAAATCAAAGATACAGAATGGGGGACGATGCCTGGCTTGACAGCAGTGTGTGCGAAAAAGACCTTGGAGTCCTCGTGGGGAACAAGTGAAACATGAGCCAACAATGTGATGCGGCAGCTAAAAAAGCCAATGGGATTTTGGCCTGCATCAATAGGGGAATAACGTCTAGATCCAGGGAAGTCATGCTCCCCCTCTATTCTGCCTTGGTCAGACCACACCTGGAATACTGTGTCCAGTTTTGGGCACCGCAGATGAAGGGAGATGCTGACAAGCTGGAAAGCGTCCAGAGGAGGGCAACTAAAATGATTAAGGGTCTGGAGAACAAGCCCTATGAGGAGAGGCTTAAAGAGCTGGGCATGTTTAGCCTGCAGAAGAGAAGGCTGAGAGGAGACATGATAGCCATGTACAAATATGTGAGGGGAAGTCATAGGGAGGAGGGAGCAAGCTTATTTTCTGCTGCCCTGCAGACTAGGACACAATGGGACAAGGGCTTCAAACTACAGGAAAGGAGATTCCACCTGAACATCAGGAAGAACTTCCTCACTGTGAGGGCTGTTCGACAGTGGAACTCTCTCCCCGGGGCCGTGGTGGAGTCTCCTTCCTTGGAGGCTTTTAAGCAGAGGCTGGATGGCCATCTGTCGGGGGTGCTTTGAATGCGATTTCCTGCTTCTTAGCAGGGGGTTGGACTAGATGGCCCTTGAGGTCTCTTCCAACTCTACTATTCTATGATTCTATGATTCTATGATTCTATGAGTCGGACATGAATAGACTTAATGCCAGGAGAAAACTTTTACCTTTACCTATGCCATCCAAAGCTTACTGTATATACTCGAGTATAAGCCTAGTTTTTCAGACTGAAAAAGCCCCCCTTGGCTTATACTCGGGTGAGGGTCCGGGTTGGCTTATACTTGGGTCAGCTTATACTTGAGAATATGTGGTACATTTATTATTTTTCTCTATTATTATTGGTATTATTACATTTATTATTTTACTATATTAATAATTATAATTACATTTATTATTTTACTCTATTTATTATTACATGTATTATTTTCCTGTATTTATTATTATTATTACATTTAGTATTATTTTACTGTATTATTATTAAAAGGATCTATAAGCACATTTACATTGAAGAAGATGAAAATAATGATTGGATCAGAGTTGTACAGTCTTATCTTAAATTTGAGCTTGATGTAAATATTCAAAAACATTTAACCTACTGATGCCTCAATTAATGTAATTTTATTGGTATCTATTTTTATTTCTGAAATTTCCCACCCTCGGCTTATACTGGAGTCAATGTTTTCCCAGTTTTTTTGTGGTAAAATTAGGTGCCTCGGTTTATATTCGGGTCGGCTTATTCTCAAATATATACAGTATATATATGTGTATGGGTGTATATAAATACCAGCTGGACTGGAGATGAAGATGTCTATTTTATTTCAGTCAACATCCAGGATCGAATTGGCCGGATTAATGATTTATTTATCACTCTTGTCTCAAATCAAGACATTTCCTTACTAGTTTCCCTCTTCCTTTGAGGCCAGAGTTTTCAGGCCTCTTCTCATTCATTCACTCGATAGATAGATAGATAGATAGATAGATAGATAGATAGATAGATAGCAAGAAAGACAGGAAGATAGATAGATAGATAGATAGATAGATAGATAGATAGATAGATAGATAGATAGATA
>NW_026943825.1:11866507-11891507 GCF_035594765.1 Anolis carolinensis | reverse complement strand
CATGTAATAATAATAATAATAATAAATACAGGAAAATAATACGTAATAATAATTAATTATAATACATGTAATAATAATTAATTATAATTTGATTTATTTTAAGCTTTCCGTATGTGTCGAGGCATTGAATAGTTGCCACATGTACCGTATATATTTGAGTATAAGCCGACCCGAATATAAACCGAGGCACCTAATTTTACCACAAAAAAACTGGGAAAACATTGACTCAAGTATAAGCCGAGGGTGATAAATTTCGGAAATAAATATAGATACCAATAAAATTGCATTAATAGAGGCATCAGTAGGTTAAATTTTTGAATATTTACATCAAGCTCAAATTTGAGATAAGACTGTCCAACTCTGATTAAATCATTATTCTCATCTTCTTCAATGTCAATGTGCTTTTAATAATAATAAAGTAAAATAATACATGTAATAATGATAATAATAGTAAATACAGGAAAATAATACAAGTAATAATAAATAGAGTAAAATAATAAATGCAATAATAATAATAATATCAGAGTGAAATAATAAATGTATTAATAATAAGGAAAATAATACAAGTAATAATAAATAGAGTAAAATAATAAATGCAATAATAATAAGATCAGAGTGAAATAATAAAGGTATTAATAATAAAAATAAAAATAGAGTAAAATAATAAATGCAATAATAATAATATCAGAGTGAAATAATAAATGTATTAATAATAAAAATAAAAATAAAGTAAAATAATAAATGCAATAATAATAATGAGATCAGAGTGAAATAATAAATGTATTAATAATAAAAATAAAAATAAAGTAAAATAAATGTAATAGTAGCAACAATAGAGAAAAATGATAAATGTAATAATACCAATAATAATAGAGAAAAATAATCAATGTACCATATATTCTCGAGTATAAGCTGACCCAAATATAAGCCAACCAGGAGTATAAGCCGAGGGGGGCTTTTTCAGTCTTAAAAAAAGGCTGAAAAACTAGGCTTATACTCGAGTATATACAGTAATTAAAAAAATAAGTGAATGCATTAAGTCTGCCGGGATCTACCCGTTGTCAGTGCTTATGAATGAAGTCTTTTCCGTCTCAGGAGGAGAGAAAAAAATCCCTTTTATTCCGGGGCTGCCTTTCCTTTGAGCTTTGAACGTGACACTTTAGGGATCCCTTTGAATCCGCCGGCGGTTTTGATACAACCGTTTGTTTAGTTGCATCTTAATCGCCTCGCCGGCTGCCGCATCTCTCTTTGTCTCTGCTTTTGCTCCTTTTTTCCAGAGCTGCCTCGAGGCTCCATTTTGGGGGGAACGGAAATCAAACAAGGACATTGGAAAAAAGGGGGCCCAGAAGCAAAACATCAGACCGGATTACAAGGTGGGCCAAGAGTCGTAATAGGATCTGGCAGGTCCTGATATTAGTAGGTTAAGCTTTGGAATCCGGTTCGGAGAGATCGGGGTTCGAATCCCTGCTAAGCCATGGAGACCTTATGGAGTGATTCAGGGCCATGGAGACTTTAAAGGCCATGGAGACCTTATGGGCAATTTGAGGCCATGGAAATCTTCAAGGCCATGGAGACCTTATGGGGCGATTCGAGGCCATGGAGACCTTCAAGGCCATGGAGACCTTATGGGGCAATTCGAGGCCATGGAGGCCTTATGGGGTGATTCGCGGCCATGGAGACCTTCAAGGCCATGGAGACCTTATGGGATGAGTCGAGGCCCTGGAAACCTTAAAGGCCATTGAGAACTTATGGGGTGATTCGAGGCCATGGAGACCTTCAAGGCCATGGAGATCTTATGGAATGATACGAGGCCATGGAGACCTTATGGGGTGATTCGCAGCCATGGAGACCTTATGGGACGATTCGAGGCCATGGAGACCTTATGGGGTGATTCGAGGCCATGGAGACCTTATGGGGTGATTCGAGGCCATGGAGACCTTCAAGGCCATGGAGACCTTCAAGGCCATGGAGACCTTATGGGGCGATTCGAGGCCATGGAGACCTTCAAGGCCATGGAGAACTTATGGGGTGATCTGAGGCCATGGAGACCTTATGGGGCGATTCGAGGCCATGGAGACCTTCAAGGCCATAGAGACCTTATGGGATGATTTGAGGCCATGGAGACCTTAAGGGTGATATAAGGCCATAGAGACCTTATGGGGTGATTCGAGGCCATGAAGATCTTCAAGGCCATGGAGACCTTATGGGGTGATCTGAGGCCATGGAGACCTTATGGGGCGATTCGAGGCCATGGAGACCTTCAAGGCCATGGAGAACTTATGGGGTGATTTGAGACCATGGAGACCTTCAAGGCCATGGAGAACCTATGGGGTGATTCAAGACTATGAAGACCTTATGGGATGATTCGAGGCCATGGAGACCTTAAGGGTGATATAAGGCCATGGAGACTTTATGGGGAGATTTGAGGCCATGGAGACCTTCAAGGCCATGGAGAACTTATGGGGTGATTTGAGGCCATGGAGACCTTCAAGGCCATGGAGAACTTATGGGATGATTCAAGGCCATGGAGACCTTCAAGGCCATGGAGACCTTATGGGGTGATTCGAGGCCCTGGAGACCTTCAAGGCCATGGAGACCTTATGGGATGATTCAAGGCCATGGAGACCTTCGAGACCATGGAGATCTTATGGGATGATTCGAGGCCATGGAGACCTTATGGGATGAGTTGAGGCCATGGAGACATCCAAGGCCATGGAGACCTTATGGGATGATTCGAGGCCATGGAGACCTTATGGGATGATTCAAGGCCATGGAGACCTTCAAGACCATGGAAATCTTAAGGGGTGATTTGAGACCATGGAGATCTTCAAGGCCATGGAGACCTTATGGAATGATTCGAGGCCATGGAGACCTTAAGGGTGATATAAGTCCATGGAGACTTTATGGGGAGATCTGAGGCCATGGAGACCTTCAAGGCCATGGAGATCTTATGGGATGATTCAAGGCCATGGAGATATTCAAGGCCATGGAGACCTTATGGGATGATTCGAGGCCATGGAGACCTTAAGGGTGATACAAAGCCATGGAGACCTTATGGGGCAATTCGAGCCCATGGAGACCTTAAGGGTGATACAAGGCCATGGAGACCTTATGGGATGATTCGAGGCCATGGAGACCTTATGGGGTGATTTGAGGCCATGGAGAACTTCAAGGCCATGGAGACCTTATGGGGTGATTCGAGGCCATGGAGACCTTCAAGGCCATGGAGAATTTATGGGGTGATTCGAGACCATGAAGACCTTATGGGATGATTCGAGGTCATGGAGACCTTAAGGGTGATATAAGTCCATGGAGACTTTATGGGGAGATTTGAGGCCATGGAGACCTTCAAGGCCATGGAGATCTTATGGGATGATTCGAGGCCATGGAGACCTTAGGGTGATATAAGGCCATGGAGACTTTATGGGGAGATTTGAGGCCATGGAGACCTTCAAGGCCATGGAGATCTTATGGGATGATTCAAGGCCATGGAGATCATCAAGGCCATGGAGACCTTATGGGATGATTCGAGGCCATGGAGACCTTCAAGGCCATGAACGTCTTCAAGGCCATGGAGACCTTCAAGGTCATGGAGACCTTATGGGTGATTCGAGGCCATGGAGACCTTATGGGGTGATTCGAAGTCATGGAGATCTTATGGGGTGATTGGAGAGCATGTAGACTTTATGGGGTGATTTGAGGCCATGGAGACCTTCAAGGCCATGGAAACCTTTAAGACCATGGAGACCTTCAAGGCCATGGAGACCTTCACGACCATGGAGACCTTCAAGGCCATGGAGACCTTCAAGGCCATGGAGACCTTCAAGGCCATGGAGACTTTCAAAACCATGGAGACCTTCAAGACCATGGAGACCTTCAAGGCCATGGAGACCTTCAAGGCCATGGTGACCTTAAGGGGTTACTCGAGGCCATGGACCTTAAGGAGTGATATGAGGCCATCGAGACCTTAGATGGTGATTTGAGGCAAACCACACTCTCTCAGCCTCAGAAGTAAACAGCTAATGCCATCAGAAAACATCTTGACATGAAGTTATATCAATCTTGAAGCTGTAAATAATAAATAAAGATTCTCCATCCAACGAAAGAACAAGAATCCCAGTGTCCCCAAAATCCCAGCCATTCTGGACGGCCTTCCAGGAATCGAAGAGGAAAGAGAACCGCACTCACAGAGGCACATGCCTTTTCCATTCCCATTTGTATTCCCAGGGTGACCTCCTTGTCAGGGGAAGAGAGATGGAGAAGGAGGGAATGAGATAACGGAGGAGGGGACAGAGGCCTCAGAGGAACCAGGAAAGATGCAATAACAACTCGATGGAGGGATGAAAGAAGCCTGAATGAAAAGCGGGAGCCGCTGATTAATGGAGACGGAGAGAGAAAGGACAGTCGGGCGACAGGAGGTGGTTTTAATTGATGCCTCTCAGGATGGAGGATCAATGGCCTTTCTAATTGGCAAACGCTTTCCAGGCCTTTTCAGATGACGACCGGGGCTCTCTCGGCCCACAGAGACGGCCGTGCCCCTCGGTGCCCTCGAGAAACGTCCCTTTGGGTCCGGCCTCTGGGCCCTGACCCCACACACAGTCCGGGAAAAACAGACTCAAAGACCAAGCAGGTGGGATGCCCTAGAATCTGGGGCTTCGGCTTTCAGAGAAACCTCAAGTTGGGACCCCAAAAGGCCATCCAGTCCAACCCCCTTCTCCCAGGAAAAAAGACCTCCCTCCCGACAGATGGCCATCCATCCTCATTGAGCTATAGAATCCTAGACCTGAAAAGGACCCCAAAAGGCCATCCAGTCTAACCCCCTTCTTCCAGGCAGAAACACCTCCTGACAGATGGCCATCCATCCTCATTGAATCACAGAATCCTAGGGTTGTAAGGGACCCCAAAAGGCCATCCAGTCTAACCCCCTTCTCCCATGCAGAAACACCTCCCTCCCGACAGATGGCCATCCATCCTCATTGAGCTATAGAATCCTAGACCTGAAAAGGACCCCAAAAGGCCATCCAATCTAACCCCCTTCTTCCAGGCAGAAACACCTCCTGACAGATGGCCATCTGGACTCATTGAATAATAGACTCCTAGAGTTGGAAGGGACCCCTAAAGGGCATCCAGTCCAACCCTATTTTGCCAGATAGGCATAACCAAAGCCCTCCTGACAGATAGCCATCCAGCTTCATTGAATCATAGAATCCTAGACTTGGAAGGGACCCCTAAAGGCATCCAGTCCAACACTATTTTGCCATAAAGGCACCATATCAAAACCCTCCCGACTGATGGCCATCCATCCTCATTAAATCATAGAATCTTAGGGTTGGAAGGGACACCTAAAGGGCATCCAGTCCAACCTCATTTTTCCATAAAGGCACCATCTCAAGGATTGTATGACTC
Organism: Anolis carolinensis; assembly: GCF_035594765.1. Lineage (NCBI taxonomy): Eukaryota > Metazoa > Chordata > Lepidosauria > Squamata > Anolidae > Anolis > Anolis carolinensis. The sequence goes on along the minus strand of NW_026943825.1, from coordinate 11,886,101 downwards.
CAAGCCTTACATATGGTTGTAAGCGGCAGCTCTCTAAGGTAAATCTATGATTCAGAGGCTGGCCATCTGTCGGGAGGGCTTGGATGGTGTCTTCCCTTATGGCAGAAGGGGGTTGGACTGGATGGCCACTGAGGTCCCACTTTGAGGATTGTATAATTCGAAACCGTGTATAGGGTTGCAAGTGGCAGCTCTCTAAGGTAAATCTATGATTCAGAGGCTGGATGGCCATCTGTCGGGAGAGCTTAGGTGGGGTTGGAATGGATGGCCATTGGGGGTCCCATCCAACTCTAGGATCCTATGACTCCAAGTCGTGTATAGGGTTGCAAGCGGCAGCTCTCTAAGGTAATTCTATGATTCAGAGGCTGGCCATCTGTCGGGAGGGCTTATGTGGGGTTGGAAGGGATGGCCATTGGGGTCCCATCTAACTCAAGGATCCTATGACTCCAAGAAGTGTATATGGTTGCAAGCAGTAGCTCTCTAAGACAATTCTATGATTCAGAGGCTGGCCATCTGTCGGGAGGGCTTAGGTGGGGTTGGAATGGATGGCCTTTGGGGTCCCATCCAACTCCAAGCCTTGAATATGGTTTCAAGTGGCAGTTGTGCCACTTCCAGCAGAGGTTTTGGCCTTGTGTTTGCTCCGCTGCCAGACAGGCAAATGTGGACGGGATAATATTTCTTCTTTTCCTTCCCAGGCGGGATCCCAGCAGCCCCGTCTGCCGTTCATTAGGGCCCAGCGGGGAGGCGGGTGCGAATTCGCGCTGGAAACCGAGGCGCCGAGGCGGTGGCGGTTGGCACCCAACGGAGCCCTGCGCCGAATATTGATTGGGAATTTGCTCTCGCCGCAAATGGAATTAATGGATTTCGGCAGCAAGGAAATGGAGAAAAGAGGGTGTTTGCAGCCCAAGGGTCTTTGTAGTCAGGATTTGCAAGAAAAGGTCTTAAATGTTTCCCCCGAAGCGAAACGTCCCTTCCTTCCCAAATTTCTAGAGGTTTCAAAAATAGAGACACCATTGTGATGAATATTCCACTTTCCTAAAATGAGACTCCAACACATTCCCATGGCTCGGAAGAATGTTACCTGCTTTGAGTCTCCTTATGGACGGAAAAAGCTGGATATAAATAAACATAAACAAATATAAACACAAAGACAATATAATAATAACTAGCTGTACCCGGCCACACGTTGCTGTGGCGAAGTATGGTGGTATGGGAAATAAAGTATTGAGGAATTGGTGGTAGTTAAGGTAAAGGGTCCCCTGGGCTGAGTGGGTTGCTTAGGAGACCAAGTGAGCGGAGCTTAGCCTTCTAACTGGCAGCAATTGGATAAAAACAATTATTCCTCTCCCTCTAATTAGGACTTTATTTTTCTTTTCTTTTTGTTGTATCAACCTAGAGGCATGGATGATGGGTTGTGTTGTCAATTTTCGAGGTTGTGGGGTGTTTACTTTTGTTGTTTTGTCCGCTGCCGTGATGCCATCACTCTTTTATATATATATAGATAGATAATATAGGCTCAGTGCTATCTATATATATAAAAGAGTGATGGCATCACGGCGACCCACAAAACAACAAAACTACAGGCCCCCCAACCTCGAAATTTGACAACACAATCCATCATCCACGCCTCTACGTTGATACAACAAAAAGAAAAGAAAAATAAAGTCCTAATTTGAGAGAGAGGAATAATTGCTTTTATCCAATTGCTGCCAGTTAGAAGGCTAAGCTCCTCTAACTTGGTCTCCTAGCAACCCAATAAAAAATAATAAAAACCACTAAAAATTAATACAATAAAATACTATAACAGAAAATAGCTAAAAATAATACAAGAAAATAATAAAATATAATAAATAAAAATATAACTTACAATAAAATTAATAAAAAAATGCAAATAACGTCAAATAAAAATTACTCAACAATTTTTAACCAATACCACCACCACTTTGGCACAGCAACGCGTGCCCGGGCACAGTTAGTAATAATAATAATAATAATCTTTATATATGTAACTAGCTTTGCCCGGCCACGCATTGCTGTGCCTTATGGGAATCCTTATGGGATCGCCTTGCAGTCCCAAAGCCTGGCCGTTTTCTGGAGCAGCTGGAGCTTTTTGTTGTATGAACATAGAGGCATGGATGAGGGGTTGTGCTGCCAAGTTTAGTGTTTCTGGGATGTGTAGTTTTGTTGTTTTGTCCTAGGCTGAAATTTCATTACCCTTTTATATATATAGATGTACATAAGTAGGACTGAGTTAATAACAAAACCACTGGGCCAAATCACACCAAATTTGGCCACAAAACTAATCACTTTCCAAGGACTGAACATCCAAAAGAAAAAAGAAAACACATTGCCCATATGTAGAAAGCGGCCAGGCTTTTAAGCTGCAAGACTATTAAGTGCAATTCAAGCTTGCCAAACAAGGACTCCCATAAAAGGAAAACAGCCAGGCTTTGAGGCTGCAAGGCTATTCACTGCTATACCACCTAGCCAACAAAGGATTCCCATATGCCACAGCAATGCATGGCCGGGCACAGCTAATAATAATAATAATAATAATAATAATAATAATAATAATAATAATAATAATAATAATAATGATCTGTCAACTGCAAAAGGCCACCCGACTGGGATCTGCACACATCATCCGAAAATACATCACACAGTCCTAGACACTTAGGAAGTGTTCGACTTGTGATTCTGTGATACGAAATCCAGCATGTCTATCTTGTTTGCTGTGTCATAAGAAAATAATAATAATAATAATAATAATAATAATAATAATAATAATAATAATAATAATAATAATAATAATAACAGTTTGCTGCCAGCAGCAAAGAACTGGTGGGATCACAAACCTGCAAAAGTATTGGAAAATGAGCATGCAAAGATACTGTGGGACTTCCGAATCCAGACTGACAAAGTTCTGGAACACAACACACCAGACATCACAGTTGTGGAAAAGAAAAAGGTTTGGATCATTGATGTCGCCATCCCAGGTGACAGTCGCATTGACGAAAAACAACAGGAAAAACTCAGCCGCTATCAGGACCTCAAGATGGAACTGCAAAGACTCTGGCAGAAACCAGTGCAGGTGGTCCCGGTGGTGAGGGGCACACTGGGTGCCGTGCCAAAAGATCTCAGCCGGCATTTGGAAACAATAGACATTGACAAAATCACGATCTGCCAACTGCAAAAGGCCACCCGACTGGGATCTGCACACATCATCCGAAAATACATCACACAGTCCTAGACACTTGGGAAGTGTTCGACTTGTGATTTTGTGATACGGAATCCAGCATAACTATCTTGTTTGCTGTGTCATAATAATAATAATAATAATAATAATAATAATAATAATAATAATAATAATAATAATGTAACATCACACAGTCCTAGACACTTGGGAAGTGTTCGACTTGTGATTTTGTGATACGAAATCCAGCATAACTATCTTGTTTGCTGTGTAATAATAATAATAATAATAATAATAATAATAATAATGTAACATTACACAGTCCTAGACACTTGGGAAGTGTTCGACTTGTGATTTTGTGATACGAAATCCAGCATATCTATCTTGTTTGTTGTGTCATAATAAAATAATAATAATAATAATAGCAACAACAATAACAACAACAACAACAACTCAGTGCTTTGGGGTCATAGATGTTGTCGTTTGCAGTCTTTGGTAGAGAAGATAAAAGACCTTGCAAAAACAACAACTTTCGTGATCCTATATCCCCAAGCCATGGCAGATCAACCAGGGCCAAACTGGATTAATTCGACAGTGTGGATGCACCCGTGAAAGGAGATAAGCTTGTCCTAAGACGTTGCCAATTTGGCCATCACTAGAGCTCTATTTAGACTACATTTCCCAGGATGTGTTGCGAGGGATTCTGGGAGATCTACTTCGCCCCAATATACTGTATATACTCAAGTATAAAAGCCTAGTTTTTCAGCCCTTTTTTAAGACTAAAAAAGCCCACCTCGGCTTATACTCGGGTGGGGGTCCTGGTTGGCTTATATTTGGGTCAGTTTATACTCGACATTGATTATTTTTCTCTATATTATTGGTATTATTACATTTATTATTTTTCTCTATTATTGTTGCTACTATTACATTTATTTTACTCTATTTTTATTATTATTATTAATACATTTATTATTTCACTCTGATCTTATTATTATTATTATTGCATTTATTATTTTACTCTATTATTACATGTATTATTTTACTCTATTTATTATTATTATTATTACATGTATTATTTTACTCTATTATTATTAAAACGACACATAAGCACATTGACATTGAAGAAGATGAGAATAATGATTTGATCAGAGTTGGACAGTCTTATCTAAAATTTGAGCTTTATGTAAATATTCAAAAACATTTAACCTACTGATGCCTCAATTAATGTAATTTTACTGGTACAGTAGAGTCTCACTTATCCAACACTCGCTTATCCAACGTTCTGGATTATCCAACGCATTTTTTTAGTCAATGTTTTCTATATATCATGATATTTTGGTGCTAAATTTGTAAATACAGTAACTACTACATAGCATTACTGCGTATTGAACTGCTTTTTCTGTCAAATATGTTGTATAACATGAAGTTTTGGTGCTTAATTTGTAAAAGCATAACCTAATTTGATGTTTAATAGGCTTTTCCTTAATCCCTCCTTATTATCCAAAATATTCGCTTATCCAAGCTTCTGCCGGCCCGTTTAGCTTGGATAAGTGAGACTCTACTGTATCTATTTTTATTTCTGAAATTTACCACCCTTGGCTTAATCATAGAATCATAGAGTCGGAAGAGACCTCACGGCTTATACTGGATTCAATATTTTCCCAGTTTTTTTGTGGTAAAATAAGGTGCCTTGGCTTATATTCGGGTCGGCTTATACTTGAGTATACGGTATATAAAAATACACTATGGACTTGAATCTAATGCTCACCTTCAGGGGAGAAATGGCCTCGACAAAACTAAGGTGCGCATTAGATTCGGGTCAATATGGTCAACTTAGTGCCAAGCCAAAACAAAACGGGAAACTGTTTGAGAAGGGATCTCATCTCCGATTTAATAACAACAACAATAACAACAATAATAATAATCCTCATCATGTCACAGTGCTATGGAATGGGGTTCAAAGTGGTACCAAACTGCATCAATTCGGCAGCGAAGATGCAGCCTTGGAAGGCGAGAGAAGGAAAACGGGCCTCCGCTGTTCCTCCTGGACGGAGCCGATTGCTCTGTCGCCGGAGGATTAGAGGAGAAGCTCAGGGAAGCTTCTTTGCCTGGCGCACAAAGCTGCGAAGATTAAATTAGTGGATGTTATTAGAGGTCTTCTTCGGAGAAGGTGCGTCACGCAATCCCATCAAGCGGCCGGGGGAAATTGCTTCCCAGCTGGTGGCGGCAACCGAGCATCACCCGAGTGGAATTAAAGTTGCTTCGGGAGTGGCAGAGAATCATAGAATAATATGAGAGAGGAATAAAAAGTAATGCCTCCACCTTCGTAACTCCTGGTATGTCTTTTTCCCTTGACTCTCCTCTACAGTTACTTCCATTTGGAGGGAAGTCTTAGCATTGAACGGTTGTGTTGTTAAAGTGCGAAGTATGGAACCCTGCGCAGACGGGGAAGCCTTAGCATTGAACGGTTGTGTTGTTAAAGCGCGAAGTATGGAACCCTGCGCAGACGGGGAAGCCTTACTATTGGACGGTTGTGTTGTTAAAGCGCAAAGTATGGAACCCTGCGCAGACGGGGAAGCCTTAGCATTGAACGGTTGTGTTGTTAAAGCGCAAAGTATGGAACCCTGCGCAGACGGGGAAGCCTTAGCATTGAACGGTTGTGTTGTTAAAGAGCGAAGTATGGAACCCTGCGCAGACGGGGAAGCCTTAGCATTGAACGGTTGTGTTGTTAAAGAGCGAAGTATGGAACCCTGCGCAGACGGGGAAGCCTTAGCATTGAACGGTTGTGTTGTTAAAGCGCAAAGTATGGAACCCTGCGCAGACGGGGAAGCCTTAGCATTGAACGGTTGTGTTGTTAAAGCGCAAAGTATGGAACCCTGCGCAGACGGGGAAGCCTTAGCATTGAACGGTTGTGTTGTTAAAGAGCGAAGTACGGAACCCTGCGCAGACGGGGAAGCCTTAGCATTGAACGGTTGTGTTGTTAAAGAGCGAAGTATGGAACCCTGCGCAGACGGGGAAGCCTTAGCATTGAACGGTTGTGTTGTTAAAGCGCGAAGTAGGGAACCCTGCGCAGACGGGGAAGCCTTAGCATTGAACGGTTGTGTTGTTAAAGCGCGAAGTATGGAACCCTGCGCAGACGGGGAAGCCTTAGCATTGAACGGTTGTGTTGTTAAAGCGCGAAGTAGGGAACCCTGCGCAGACGGGGAAGCCTTAGCATTGAACGGTTGTGTTGTTAAAATGCAAAGTATGGAACCCTGCGCAGACGGGGAAGCCTTAGCATTGAACGGTTGTGTTGTTAAAGCACGAAGTATGGAACCCTGCGCAGATGGGGAAGCCTTAGCATTGAACGGTTGTGTTGTTAAAGCACGAAGTATGGAACCCTGCGCAGATGGGGAAGCCTTAGCATTGAACGGTTGTGTTGTTAAAGAGCGAAGTACGGAACCCTGCGCAGACGGGGAAGCCTTAGCATTGAACGGTTGTGTTGTTAAAGAGCGAAGTATGGAACCCTGCGCAGACGGGGAAGCCTTAGCATTGAACAGTTGTGTTGTTAAAGCACGAAGTATGGAACCCTGCGCAGATGGGGAAGCCTTAGCATTGAACGGTTGTGTTGTTAAAGCACGAAGTATGGAACCCTGCGCAGACGGGGAAGCCTTAGCATTGAACGGTTGTGTTGTTAAAGAGCGAAGTACGGAACCCTGCGCAGACGGGGAAGCCTTAGCATTGAACGGTTGTGTTGTTAAAGAGCGAAGTATGGAACCCTGCGCAGACGGGGAAGCCTTAGCATTGAACAGTTGTGTTGTTAAAGCACGAAGTATGGAACCCTGCGCAGATGGGGAAGCCTTAGCATTGAACGGTTGTGTTGTTAAAGCACGAAGTATGGAACCCTGCGCAGATGGGGAAGCCTTAGCATTGAACGGTTGTGTTGTTAAAGCACGAAGTATGGAACCCTGCGCAGATGGGGAAGCCTTAGCATTGAACGGTTGTGTTGTTAAAGAGCGAAGTACGGAACCCTGCGCAGACGGGGAAGCCTTAGCATTGAACGGTTGTGTTGTTAAAGAGCGAAGTATGGAACCCTGCGCAGACGGGGAAGCCTTAGCATTGAACAGTTGTGTTGTTAAAGCACGAAGTATGGAACCCTGCGCAGATGGGGAAGCCTTAGCATTGAACGGTTGTGTTGTTAAAGCACGAAGTATGGAACCCTGCGCAGATGGGGAAGCCTTAGCATTGAACGGTTGTGTTGTTAAAGAGCGAAGTACGGAACCCTGCGCAGACGGGGAAGCCTTAGCATTGAACGGTTGTGTTGTTAAAGAGCGAAGTATGGAACCCTGCGCAGACGGGGAAGCCTTAGCATTGAACAGTTGTGTTGTTAAAGCACGAAGTATGGAACCCTGCGCAGACGGGGAAGCCTTAGCATTGAACAGTTGTGTTGTTAAAGCACGAAGTATGGAACCCTGCGCAGACGGGGAAGCCTTAGCATAAAGGCACCATCAAAGCCCTCCCGAGAGATGGCCATCCAGCCCCATTGAATCATAGAATCCTAGAGCTGGAAGGGATCCCAAAAGGGCATCCAGTCTGACCCCATTTTGCAATAAAGGCACCATCAAATCCCTCTTCTCAGATGGCCATCCATCCTCATTGAATCATAGAATCCTAGAGCTGAAAGAGACCCCAAAAGGGCATCCAGTCTGACCCCATTTTGCCATAAAGGCACCATCAAATCCCTCCTCTCAGATGGCCATCCATCCTCATTGAATCATAGATTCATAGACTTGGAAGAGACCCCTAAAGGGCATCCAGTCTGACCCCATTTTGCAATAAAGGCACCATCAAATCCCTCTTCTCAGACGGCCATCCATCCTCATTGAATCATAGATTCATAGACTTGGAAGAGACCCCTAAAGGGCATCCAGTCTAACCCCATTTTGCCATAAAGACATCATCAAAGCCCTCCCGACAGATGGCCATTCAGCTCCTGGTTTTTAAAAAATCCAAGGCAGTATATTCGACTTTCAAACTGCTCAAACTTTCAGGCAGTTTTTCCGAATGTTTAGGCGGAATCCATGCCGTTCCAAGAGATTGGCTCCGTTTAAGCAGCATCCACTCCCTCCGATATATATTTCCCCGGAAGGCATCCATCCCCTTAAGGCTGCAAGAAAGAACCTGTCCGTCAAGTTCCTTCTCTCTCTTTCTCGTTCGTTTCTGGCTTCAGGGATTTTGCTTTTGGGGCCTTCGAGACGGGTCTTTCCTGCAGAGCGAGCCATCCGTTAGTGGAGTTTTATTGAGATTTCCAGGGCTAGGAAAACGGGAGACAAGGATATCGGTTCCAAAACTGGAGATTTTATAAACAAGAGGCTGGGTGGCCATCTGTCGGGAGGGCTTTGATTGTGCCTTTCGTTCCAGCACTCGATGGCCTTTGGGGATCTTTTCTGACTCTGGGAGTCTTTGATTCTCTAGCTCTATTTTTCTATGAACCTGCTAATGTCTATGAGGCTGGGTGGCCATCTGTCGGGAGGGCTTGAATTGTGTCTTGGCAGAATGGAGATGGACTTGATGGTCTTTGGGGTTCCCTTCCAAGTCTATGATACCAAGAGAAGTTCTTGCACAAATCTTATACAGATCTTGTGAATAGTATCACCACCTCCTCTTGATCTCTTCAGCTGGGAAACCTCCGTCTCCTGCTGCCTTGTTATTAGCAATGCTTCTTAAGGCCCATTCAACCTCATTCCACAGGATGTCTGGTTCTAATTCACTCACCACACCATCACTATCCTCGATATTATTATCCTTCCTATACAGATCTTGTGTATATTCTTGCCACCTTCTCTTGATCTTTCCTGCTGCCTTGTTATTAGCAATGCTTCTTAAGGCCCATTCAACCTCGCTCCTCAGGATGTCTAGTTCTAGTTCACTCATCACACCGTCACTATCCTCGATATTATTATCCTTCCTATACAGATCTTCTGTATATTCTTGACACCTTCTCTCGATCTCTCCTGCTGCCTTGTTATTAGCAATGCTTCTTAAGACCCATTCAACCTCACTCCTCAGGATGTCTGGTTCTAATTCACTCACCACACCATCACTATCCTCGATATTATTATCCTTCCTATACAGATCTTCTGTATAGTCTCGGCACCTTCTCTTGATCTCTCCTGCTGCCTTGTTATTAGCAATGCTTCTTAAGGCCCATTCAACCTCGCTCCTCAGGATGTCTGGTTCTAATTCACTCACCACACAGTCACTATTCTCAATATTATTATACTTCCTATACAAATCTTGTGTATATTCTTGCCACCTTCTCTTGATCTCTCCTGCTGCCTTGTTATTAGCAATGCTTCTTAAGGCCCATTCAACCTCACTCCACAGAATGTCTGGTTCTAATTCAGTCACCATACCGTCACTATCCTCGATATTATTATCCTTCCTATACAGATCTTGTGTATAGTCTCACCACCTCCTCTTGATCTCTTCAGCTTGATCTCTTCAGCTGGGATTCTTGCGTCTCCTGCTGCCTTGTTACTAGCAATGCTTCTTAAGGCCCATTCAACCTCACCCCTCAGGATGTCTGGTTCTAATTCACTCACCACACCTTCAAAGCTATCCTCAATATTATTATCCTTCCAATACAGATCTTCCTTATATTCTTGCCACCTTCTCTTGAGCTCTCCTGCTGCCTTGTTATTAGCAATGCTTCTTAAGGCCCATTCAACCTCATTCCTCAGGATGTCTGGTTCTAATTCACTCACCATACCATCACTATCCTCGATATTATTATCCTTCCTATACAGATCTTCTGTATATTCTTGCCACCATTTCTAGATCTCTTCAGCTGGGATCCCGTCATCTCCTGCTGCCTTGTTATTAGCAATGCTTCTTAAGGCCCATTCAACCTCGCTCGTCAGGATGTCTGGTTCTAATTCACTCACCACACAGTCACTATTCTCAATATTATTATCCTTCCTATACAAATCTTGTGTATATTCTTGCCACCTTCTCTTGATCTCTCCTGCTGCCTTGTTATTAGCAATGCTTCTTAAGGCCCATTCAACCTCACTCCACAGAATGTCTGGTTCTAATTCAGTCACCATACCGTCACTATCCTCGATATTATTATCCTTCCTATACAGATCTTGTGTATAATCTCACCACCTCCTCTTGATCTCTTCAGCTTGATCTCTTCAGCTGGGAATCTTGCGTCTCCTGCTGCCTTGTTACTAGCAATGCTTCTTAAGGCCCATTCAACCTCACTCCACAGAATGTCTGGTTCTAATTCAGTCACCATACCGTCACTATCCTCGATATTATTATCCTTCCTATACAGATCTTGTGTATAGTCTCACCACCTCCTCTTGATCTCTTCAGCTTGATCTCTTCAGCTGGGAATCTTGCGTCTCCTGCTGCCTTGTTACTAGCAATGCTTCTTAAGGCCCATTCAACCTCACCCCTCAGGATGTCTGGTTCTAATTCACTCTGTCGGGGGTGCTTTGAAGGTGATTTTCCTGCTTCTTGGCAGAATGGGGTTGGACTGGATGGCCTAAGAGGTCTCTTCCAAATCTAGGATTCTGATGTGCGCAAAGAGGTGAACGTTGCGCACCAGGTTGGGAAACGGAGAGCCGCCTCCGCAAAGAGAAGCCAAGCTTCTGCCCGGGCGTGCCGAGGCAGGCGAGATCCGAACCCGCCTCCGTTTTGCCAGGAGGAGAGGGTGAACCGCAACCCCCAGCCCCAGACGGCGGGACAGGTGTGCCGGAGCAACAGGTGCCGGAGTCTCAAGGCGGAAGGCCAACCCAGGAGATGTAGACGAAACTCAAACCCCAGGAATATATATATATATATATATTGCAATTATTATTTTTGCTGAGCCAACAACTCCGAGTCGGGTTCTTCCGGCAAAATGCAGGCACCGGCTGCACATACGTGGGAGTTGTAGTTTCACAAGGTCTGGAGCCTTGTGAGTGCTGGTAATGACCAAAAGAGTTTCAGATTCAATATATAGCCATTCAGTTCAACTTCCTCCTGCCAGGCACCATGCAAACCCTCCCGACAGATGACCATCCAGACTCTGCTTAAAAACGTCCACAGAAGACTCCCAACTTAAAAGAGTTGGAAGAGGCCGCAATGGACATCCAGTCCAACCTGCTTCTGCCAAGACGCAATCCAAGCCGGAAAAATGGCCATTCCGTTCAACTTCAGGCACCACACAAACCCTCCCGACAGATGGCCATCCAGACTGCTTTAAAAAGTTGGAAGGGGCATCCAATCTAACCTGCTTCTGCCAAGACACAATCCAATCCCAATAGATGGCCATTCAGCTCAATTTCCTTCTGCCAGGCACCATACAAACCCTCCCAACAGATGGTCATCTTAAAAATGCCCACAGCAGACTCTGAGTCTTAAAAGAGTTGGAAAGGGTCACAAAGGACATCTAGTCCAACCTGCTTCTGCCAATCCCAATAGAAGGCCATTCAGTTCAACTTACTTCTGCCAGGCACCATGCAAACCCTCCTGCCAGATGGCCATCCAGACTCTGTTTAAAAATGTCCATAGCAGACTCCAACATAAAAGAGTTGGAAGGGGCCACAAAGGGCATCCAGTCCAAACTGCTTCTGCCAAGACGGAGTAATCCAATCCCAATAGATGGCCATTCCGTTTAACTTTCTTCTCCCAGGCACCATAGAAACCCTCCCGACAGACGTCCATCCAGATTCTGCTTAGAAGAGTTGGAAGGGCCACAAAGGACATCCAGTTAAACCTGCTTCTGCCAAGATGCAACCCAATCCCAATAGATGGCCATTCAGTTCAACTTCCTTCTGCCTGGCACCATACAAACCCTCCCGACAGATGGCCATCCAGACTATGCTTAAATATGTCGACAGCAGACTTGAATCTTACAAGTTGGAAGGGGCCACAAAGGACATCCAGTCCAACCTGCTTCTGCAAAGACACAATCCAATCCCAATAGAAGGCCATTCAGTCCAACTTACTTCTGCCGGGCACCACACAAACCCTCCCGACAGATGGCTATCCAGATTCTGCTTAAAAGAGTTGGAAGGGGCCACAAAGGACATCCAGTCCAAACTGCTTTTGCCAAGACAAATCCAAACCCAATAGATGGCCATTCAGTTCAACTTACTTCTGCCAGGCACCATACAAACCCTCCTGACAGATGGCCATCCAGACTCTGCTTAAATATGTCGACAGCAGACTTGAATCTTACAAGTTGGAAGGAGCCACAAAAGACATCCAGTCAAACAGGCTTCTGCCAAGATGCAATGCAATCCCAATAGATGGCCATTCCATTCAACTTCCTTCTGCTGGGCACCATACAAACCCTCCCGACAGATGGCCATCCAGACTTGGCTTTAAAAAGTTGAAAGGGGCCACAAAGGACATCCAGTCCAACCTGCTTCTGCCAAGACACAACCCAATCCCAATAGATGGCCATTCAGCTCAACTTACTCCTGCCAGGCACCATACAAACCCTCCCGACAGATGGCCATCCAGACTCTGCTTAAATATGTCAACAATAGTCATGAATCTTACAAGTTGGAAGGAGCCACAAAGGACATCCAGTCCAACCTGCTTCTGCCAAGACACAATCCAATCCCAACAGATGGCCATTCAGTTCAACTTCCTCCTGCCGGGCACCATACAAACCCTCCCGACAGATGGCCATCCAGATTCTGCTTAAAAGAGTTGGAAGGGGCCAAAATGGACATCCAGTCCAACCTGCTTCTGCCAAGATGCAATGCAATCCCAATAGATGGCCATTCAGTTCAACTTCCTTCTGCCAGGCACCATAGAAACCCTCCCGATAGATGGCCATCCAGACTTGGCTTTAAAAAGTTGAAAGGGGCCACAAAGGACATCCAATCCAACCTGCTTCTGCCAAGACACAATCCAATCCCAATAGAAGGCCATTCAGCTCAACTTCCTTCCGCCGGTCACCATACAAACCCTCCCGACAGATGGCCATCCAGATTCTGCTTAAAAGAGTCGGAAGGGGCCACAAAGGACATCCAATCCAACCTGCTTCTGCAAAGACACAACCCAATCCCAACAGATGGCCATTCAGCTCAATTTCCTTCTGCCAGGCACCATACAAACCCTCCTGACAGATGGCCATCCAGACTCTGCTTAAATATGTCGACAGCAGACTTGAATCTTACAAGTTGGAAGGAGCCACAAAAGACATCCAGTCAAACAGGCTTCTGCCAAGATGCAATGCAATCCCAATAGATGGCCATTCCATTCAACTTCCTTCTGCTGGGCACCATACAAACCCTCCCGACAGATGGCCATCCAGACTTGGCTTTAAAAAGTTGAAAGGGGCCACAAAGGACATCCAGTCCAACCTGCTTCTGCCAAGACACAACCCAATCCCAATAGATGGCCATTCAGCTCAACTTACTCCTGCCAGGCACCATACAAACCCTCCCGACAGATGGCCATCCAGACTCTGCTTATATATGTCAACAATAGTCATGAATCTTACAAGTTGGAAGGAGCCACAAAGGACATCCAGTCCAACCTGCTTCTGCCAAGACACAATCCAATCCCAACAGATGGCCATTCAGTTCAACTTCCTCCTGCCGGGCACCATACAAACCCTCCCGACAGATGGCCATCCAGATTCTGCTTAAAAGAGTTGGAAGGGGCCAAAATGGACATCCAGTCCAACCTGCTTCTGCCAAGATGCAATGCAATCCCAATAGATGGCCATTCAGTTCAACTTCCTTCTGCCAGGCACCATAGAAACCCTCCCGATAGATGGCCATCCAGACTTGGCTTTAAAAAGTTGAAAGGGGCCACAAAGGACATCCAATCCAACCTGCTTCTGCCAAGACACAATCCAATCCCAATAGAAGGCCATTCAGCTCAACTTCCTTCCGCCGGTCACCATACAAACCCTCCCGACAGATGGCCATCCAGATTCTGCTTAAAAGAGTCGGAAGGGGCCACAAAGGACATCCAATCCAACCTGCTTCTGCAAAGACACAACCCAATCCCAACAGATGGCCATTCAGCTCAATTTCCTTCTGCCAGGCACCATACAAACCCTCCTGACAGATGGCCATCCAGACTCTGCTTAAATATGTCGACAGCAGACTTGAATCTTACAAGTTGGAAGGGGCCACAAAGGACATCCAGTCAAACAGGCTTCTGCCAAGATGCAATGCAATCCCAATAGATGGCCATTCCATTCAACTTCCTTCTGCTGGGCACCATACAAACCCTCCCGACAGATGGCCATCCAGACTTGGCTTTAAAAAGTTGAAAGGGGCCACAAAGGACATCCAGTCCAACCTGCTTCTGCCAAGACACAACCCAATCCCAATAGATGGCCATTCAGCTCAACTTACTCCTGCCAGGCACCATACAAACCCTCCCGACAGATGGCCATCCAGACTCTGCTTATATATGTCAACAATAGTCATGAATCTTACAAGTTGGAAGGAGCCACAAAGGACATCCAGTCCAACCTGCTTCTGCCAAGACACAATCCAATCCCAACAGATGGCCATTCAGTTCAACTTCCTCCTGCCGGGCACCATACAAACCCTCCCGACAGATGGCCATCCAGATTCTGCTTAAAAGAGTTGGAAGGGGCCAAAATGGACATCCAGTCCAACCTGCTTCTGCCAAGATGCAATGCAATCCCAATAGATGGCCATTCAGTTCAACTTCCTTCTGCCAGGCACCATAGAAACCCTCCCGATAGATGGCCATCCAGACTTGGCTTTAAAAAGTTGAAAGGGGCCACAAAGGACATCCAATCCAACCTGCTTCTGCCAAGACACAATCCAATCCCAATAGAAGGCCATCCAGCTCAACTTCCTTCCGTCGGTCACCATACAAACCCTCCCGACAGATGGCCATCCAGATTCTGCTTAAAAGAGTCGGAAGGGGCCACAAAGGACATCCAATCCAACCTGCTTCTGCAAAGACACAACCCAATCCCAACAGATGGCCATTCAGCTCAATTTCCTTCTGCCAGGCACCATACAAACCCTCCTGACAGATGGCCATCCAGACTCTGCTTAAATATGTCGACAGCAGACTTGAATCTTACAAGTTGGAAGGGGCCACAAAGGACATCCAGTCAAACAGGCTTCTGCCAAGATGCAATGCAATCCCAATAGATGGCCATTCCATTCAACTTCCTTCTGCTGGGCACCATACAAACCCTCCCGACAGATGGCCATCCAGACTTGGCTTTAAAAAGTTGAAAGGGGCCACAAAGGACATCCAGTCCAACCTGCTTCTGCCAAGACACAACCCAATCCCAATAGATGGCCATTCAGCTCAACTTACTTCTGCCAGGCACCATACAAACCCTCCCGACAGATGGCCATCCAGACTCTGCTTAAATATGTCAACAATAGTCATGAATCTTACAAGTTGGAAGGAGCCACAAAGGACATCCAGTCCAACCTGCTTCTGCCAAGACACAATCCAATCCCAACAGATGGCCATTCAGTTCAGCTTCCTCCTGCCGGGCACCATACAAACCCTCCCGACAGATGGCCATCCAGACTCTGCTTAAATATGTCAACAATAGTCATGAATCTTACAAGTTGGAAGGAGCCACAAAGGACATCCAGTCCAACCTGCTTCTGCCAAGACACAATCCAATCCCAACAGATGGCCATTCAGTTCAACTTCCTCCTGCCGGGCACCATACAAACCCTCCTGACAGATGGCCATACAGCTTCTGCTTAAAAACCTTCCAAGAACCAGACTCCCAATGAACTAAATTGTGAAGTAAATAGAGTAAATAGAGTCTGACATCATAAATAGAGTCTGACCACCTTGGAACTACAACTCCCAGAACTCCATCGCATGGTTTGCAATGGCATCGAAGTGCATTCGTTCCAGACCATTACGAGACCCATTTCCATGACGAATTCCCATTTTCTCTCTTTGCGCAGGAGGAGGAGGACATCGCAAACTGTTTCATTTTCTCAATTCCGAACGAACGAGGGAAGAAGCAAAAGAAAAGATCCGATCTCCGCCGCCGGCGCCCGAAGCCGGCTCGGCGAGTAAATAACGGGGAAGTTTATTTAGGGAAGAGATCGCTTTGATGTGGATAATTAAAAACTTGGCCCGCTTCCTGCACAAATTAATCATCGCCCACCAAAAAAAAAAAAAAAAAAAAAGAGGAAGGAAATGATACAAATGGATGTACGTTTGTATGTATTTATGTGTCTATTTGCTGGGCAAACTTGGGCCCTGCAGGTGTTTTGGACTACAACTCCCACAATTCCGAACAGCCGGTAGGCTGTTCGGAATTGTGGGAGTTGTAGTCCAAAACACCTGCAGGGCCCAAGTTTGCCCATACTTGTTATAGGTTAATTGCTAGAGCTACTTATATTGTCCCATATGGAAATAGTTCGGACTAAAACCCGGGACGGATCCCCAGCCACCTTCCTTGTCCGCTAATTGGATTTGGACCCAAATGACAGGCCTCGCCGAACATCTGCGGAAGGGAAAACCCTCTTGCCGGCACAAAAACGAGCCAGTTTTCTCGTTAAATTAGCCTTAATTACAGCGCCGTCTTTGGGCTCGACAGCTGCGCCAGGGAGAAGCGAGTACAGCATGGAACCCAGTATCCGCGGTTCCGTTTATCCACCTCCTCTCGACCCATTTTCTAGGATCTCTCAATCCACCTCACAACAGCTTTTATACTATACTAGCTGTGCCCGGCCACGCGTTGCTGTGGCGAAGTCTGGTGGTATGGGAAATAAAGTATTGAGGAATTGGTGGTAGTTAAGGTCAAGGGTAAACGTTTTCCCCTGACATTAAGTCCAGTCGTGTCTTACTCTGGAGGTTGGTGCTCATCTCCATTTCTAAGCCGAAGAGCCGGCGTTGTCCATAGACTCCTCCAAGGTCATGTGGGATGACTGCATGGAGCGCCGTTACCTTCCCGCCGGAGCAGTACCTATTCATCTACTCTCATTTGCATGTTTTTGAACTATAGGGTTGGCAGAAGCTGGGGCTAACAGTGGGGGCTCTCTCTTCTCCCCCAATTCAAACCTGCAACCTTTCAGTCCAGAAGTTCAGCAGGTTAGTGCTTTAACTCGCTGCACCATCAGGGGATATTATTTGCTAAAGATTGTGAATATACAATATATATATATATATATATATATATATATATATATATATATATTTGTCTTTGTTAGCTGGCCCTGATTGTTTCCTTTGTGGAATTCCTAATTTCCCTCCTTTCAGAGTGTTGCTCTTTATTTACTGTTCTGGTTTTAGAGATTATATTGTTCCGTATTATTCTATCACAGCAATTATTTCATATTAAAGTAGAATCTCACTTATCCAACATTCGCTTACCCAATGTTCTAGATTATCCAACACAGTCTGCTTTTTAGTAGTCAATGTTTTTGTAGTCAGTGTTTTAAATTCATTGTGATATTTTGGTGGTAAATTTGTAAATACAGTAATTACTACATAGCATTACTGCACATGGAATTACTTTTTCTGACAAATTTGTCGTATAACATGAAGTTTGGTGCTTAATTTGTATAATGATGACCTAATTTGATGTTTAATCGACTTTTCCTGAATCCCTTATTATCCAACATATTCACTTATCCAACGTTCTGCCGGTCTGTTTATGTTGGATAAGTGAGACTCTACTGTATATTGATAATCTTATATTATCTGCTTAGAACTGGATTATATGAGGCCCCTTCTACACAGCTGTATAAAATGCACATTGAAGTAAATTATCTGGCAGTGTGGACTCAAGATAATCCAGTTCAAAGCAGATAATATAAGATTATAAATGGGTTATATAGCTGTGTGGAAGGGCCTTGAGTCTACACTGCCATATAATCCAGTGCAAATCAGATAATCTGTGGAAGAGGCCTAAGTGAGGCCTAAATCTGCCTGTCCCCTAACTGAACCCTGGCTGTCCCTTGACTGAGTTGGTTGCTAGGAGACCAAGTGGGCAGAGATTAGCCCTCTAGCCCTTTTGTTGTTTTGTCCGCTGCCCTGATGCCATCACTCTTTTATATATATAGATTGTATATTCACAATCTTTAGCAAATAATATCCCCTGATGGTGCAGCGTGTTAAAGTGCTAACCTGCTGAACTTCTGGACTGAAAGGTCGCAGGTTTGAATTGGGGGAGCGGAGAGAGGCCCCACTGTTAGCCCCAGCTTCTGCCAACCCTATAGTTCAAAAACATGCAAATGAGAGTAGATGAATAGGTACTGCTCCGGCGGGAAAGTAACGGCGCTCCATGCAGTCGTGCCACATGACTTTGGAGGAGTCTACGGACAACGCCGGCTCTTCGGCTTAGAAATGGAGATGAGCACCAACCCCAGAGTCAGGAGAAAACGTTTACCCTTTACCTTAACTACCACCAATTCCTCAATACTTTATTTCCCATACCACCAGACTTCGCCACAGCATAGCTAGTTATATTATAATATGGAGCAACCACCAAAAAGGCCCCAAAGGATCACAGATTGGAGAGGAAACCATCCCCGATCTGGGGAGATGCTGGCTTATATCGCTTTGCTTGGACCGAAGCCGGGGTGTGTGGCTTGGATGCCAAGCAGGGAGGGAGCGTGGCCTGCTTCCCTTCCTCCCTTCTGCAAGAACAATGGCCAGCCCCCCCTCCCCTCCCCCCCTGTCATCATCGCCATCCATCAAACCAAAGAAACAATTAAAGGCTGCGGCAATTAGCCGAACAGCAATAAACATCTGCAACGCCAGCCGGGGATATTGCAGCCATCCATCCATTAATATCATGGAGCAGAACGCGGGAGAAAAGCAGAGGGATAAAAGAGGCCGCTGGGCTCTCCTCAATGTGGATGGGGAGGTAGGTAGGTAGGTAGGTACGTAAGTAGATAGACAGATGGACGGACAGATAGGTGGATGGACAGATGGATGGATGGACAGGTAGATGGATAATTAGATGGATGTATGGAGAGGTAGGTCGATAGACAGATGCATAGATGGATGGGTGGACAGATGGATGGATAGGTAGATGGATGGATGGATGGATGGGTAGATGGATGGGTGGACAGATGGGTGGACAGATGGATGGATAGGTAGATGGATGGATGGGTAGATGGATGGATGGATGGATAGATGGATGGATGGATGGATGGGTAGATGGATGGGTGGATAGATGGATGGATGGATGGATGGGTAGATGGATGGGTGGATAGATGGATGGATGGATGGATGGGTAGATGGATGGGTGGACAGATGGATGGATAGGTAGACGGATGGATAGATGGATGGATGGGTAGATGGATGGATGGATGGATGGACAGATGGATTGATAGGAGATGGATGGATAGATGGATGGATGGATGGGTGGGTAGATGGATGGGTGGACAGATGGATGGATAGGTAGCTGGCTGGCTGGATGGA